>NW_028277057.1:1652551-1812576 GCF_059951505.1 Python bivittatus | reverse complement strand
TCTGTTTCAGTGGCTGTACAGATCAAACATTCTTATGAAATCCACAAAGGATTAACAGGCCACTCTGAATGTAATGGTAAGGCAAGAGAATATTGGTTATTTATTAGGACTGTGTTACTGAACAACCTTTAAGCAAAGTTTTGTGTTTTTAAAAAAAAACTAAGAACATGAGTATAATATGCCCTAGTCGATGGTAGAAGATTAAGTCAAAATAAAAAATAACTTGTCTGGGTTTGGTTTTTCAAATAACCTGTATTTCTTCCTGTCATATCTCTTTACAGAATCCTGATTCCAAAATGATGCAAATCAACTTGACTGGATTTTTGAATGGGAAAAATGCAAGAGAATTCATGGGAGAACTATGGCCGCTGTTGTTAAGTGCACAGGAAAACATTGCTGGTATTCCATCTGCTTTTCTGGAGCTAAAGAAAGAAGAAATAAAACAGAGACAGGTGGGATAATGTTAAGTCTGGGTTATGGGTTTGAATCCAAGGTCAAAGAATGATTAATAGCTCTGGAGAATTATTTGAGAAATTAGTATATGATCTGAAAATTGGTAATAATTATTTTGGTGAAAATATAAGGGAATAAAGTGGATAAAGAGTATTTACTTTAGATACTAATTATTGAACTGCAGTATCTTCTTAGAATTTTTCAGTTACTAAACACTGACTGCCAAAAAGATTTTTTAAAGATGTGAGCACCAAAAACATGTGAAGAAATGTGAACAATTAGTTTGTATTGTATGCATAAAGTCTGCTACAAGAAGATAGCCAAATTGCCTGCTGAACAGTGCTCATTTCTGCTGTGAAGAATGGAATTTGGTTTTGTATGGTTTTTAGTCATGAGTTTTTGAAGCCAAGTGCTTAACTCTCTTGGTTGTATGATAATCATTTTTTTTAATTAAAAATTAAAAATTTGCTGAGTAAAATTTATGGGGCAGGGCAAATTTCCTTCTATTATTTCTGTCTTTAAACTTTTGGACGCACTAATAATAAGATGTTAAGAGTACAACAAAATGCTCTCTCTCCATTAGTTATTTCTAATTAATACTTGCTACACTGTCTTTGTGTTGTCTGTCATCCAGAGATGTCATCTATACCAGTCAGTTTCAGTTATGATTCCCACCAATCTTCTGACAGAGAAAATCAAAGGCACTTCTTTACCTATTCAGGGAGTATGTTATGATAAGTAATCTGATTTGGTAGCAGAAACATCTACCGAACCTGATGGATTTAAAGTTGAGACTTCAGATTTGAATGCAGTCTGTCATACCCTTGTGTGTGGCTTGTAAGTTACAGAGAAGGTGGCAAGCATATTCAGAGGCAAATGTATGGTTGTTTTTATACTAGCGCAGGGAGCAGAACAACAACAAAATGCCATAGCCAAGGGCAGATGCAGAACTTCCAGTCCTTTTTCACATGTTCTAGAGTTCAGTGTGTTTATTATGTTGACTTTCCTACTGGAATTATAACAGTTAAAAAAAATTAATTTCAATAAAGTTGTGTGAGTCCTGGTAATAAAAAGATTGCCCATTCCAGCTTCCCAATCTGGGCTCAGCAGTAAATATCAGATCTCCTGACACAGGGTCATTACAGGGATGACAAAAGAGGAAGGAATCCAGACTTTCTGAATCACTCCAGAAGTTGCTGAATTACAACTCCCGAAGCCGCAGCCAGCATGACCAATCTAGAGAGTTGCATTCTTTAAAAATGGTATATATAAATGCCTGGCATTGTCAGTATGTAAGTAGATAGAGTAGGATTCGGCTTTTTTTTTTTTGTGTGTGTGCTTTTTAATTAAGAAAATGTTGATGTTGTTTCAGATTGAACAGGAAAAATTGGCTTCAATGAAGAAACAAGATGAAGACAAGGATAAGCGAGACAAGGAAGATAAAGAGAACAGGGAAAAGCGGGACCGCTCTCGGAGCCCTAGAAGGTAATATTTATTTGCATGTTGACTCTTAGCATGTCTTGAAGCTGTTGGTAGAGCAACTGTGTGCCTAAGCTTTTTTTAACCAATATACTCTCTTAACACTTGCTGCCTGAATGTCGTGATTGAAGTATATTTGTGTCTTGCGTTGCTTTCTGAGGTATTTAGCTGAACACGTGAAAAGGGACAAGGGTGTGCCCACATAGACTGCATCCAGCCACCCAGTTCCTTTACAGAGCTATGCCTGTTGAGGACAAACTTACAGGCTTCTGTGTTGGGAACTCTGATAAGGCAGGGTCCAACTCGTGATGGCCTTTGAGTGCCTTCAGCCCAAGTATTTTCAGGCTTCCCCAGCTACAGCATTCAGCACAGGCAGATGGGAAGGAAAGGAGCTACCTGTGTGCCATTGCTCCATCCCATTTTTGGTCCTTACAGTTACAAACTAAATGCCTCCAGAAGGTTACTAAATGCATTTTTAGCTGTCCAGTCAGCAGTCAAAATAGAAGAGTGGCTGTGTCAATGGGATAAAGGCTCTTAATCAGAATGCATGTTGGATTAGGCATATTTTTTAGGGTTAAAAAACCCTAACCCGAAATATACATTTGTTTAGGCGCAAATCAAGATCTCCTTCCCCTAGAAGACGCTCATCTCCTGTTAGAAAAGAGAGAAAACATAGCCATTCTCGATCACCCCACCATGCAGCCAAAAGTCGCAGTGTTACTCCTGCACCAGAAAAGAAGGAAGAGACTCCTGAACCAGAACCTTCAGTCAAAGTAAAAGAAACATTGATCCAGGAGGCCACATCTACCAGGTATCACCACTGATTATTACTTTTTTCTCCCTGGTTTTGTAATGTTGATTATGTTAAAACCTGAAATTAGATGTTATGTGCACTTAATTTTTTATCCTTAGAGCTTCTGAGACATTAGTAGCTAAGTATCCTGTTTTGTAACATATTGTGTCCTAATATAGTGGTATTGTGTGCGTTATATTAACTTTCCATTAATATTCCTGGTTTGAAAATAAGTTTAACCTATGTTAAAAAAAACAGAATTTATTTAAGAAATGTGTGATGTTAGTATAGTTTCACTCCATTGTTGTTGTAACTTGTTAAGTGTGGCTTGAAAATAGCCAGACAACAATAGAAAAAAATGGAAATAACGTTTCTAAAGCTAAAGCAGAAACCTCATTTACTTCTACAGGATGTTCAAGTGTCCTAAAGAAAATATCATCCTTTCTTTAAAGAAGAAAGAAAAGAAATAGAAATAGAAACCCATATCACTAAGATGAAGGTTGTGATTTTTCCTTGAATTATAATCCAGTCTTGAATTGTATTTATTTCAACAGTGATATCTTGAAAGTCCCTAAAATTGAGCCCTTGCCGGATACTAAGGAAATATCTCCAGAAAGAGTTCCAAAAAAAGAAAGGGAGAGGGAAAAAGAAAAGGAGAAGGCTCGTCCAAGATCTCCATCTCGATCTAGGTCAAGATCAAAATCTCGATCACGTTCCCCATCTCATTCAAGACCAAGAAGACGTCATAGATCACGATCCAGGTTAGATAGTTCAGTTTTTTTCTAAGAATAGTTAACCTTGTATCTAACCTTGTTAACCCATTATAAGTGTATTTACCTTGTTAATCATTATAACTGAGAATATTAAATATATGAAGCCTTATAAACTAGTTTTCCATGAAAATGCTTGTATTTATCCATTATGCTTAAATGATCCTTTCATGGATCCTTTTATAATTTCTGTCTTCATACTTATGCCAGTCTTGCCTTTAAAGCAGTTCCCCTTTTGTGCTTTACAGCGAAACAGGGAAAACATCCAGAGTATCCAATTTGTAGCTGTGACATGTAGGCAGACACAAGTTGCTCTCCTTTCTTTTGGAAACTTATTAAATCTTGAGTTCTGTAATATGTTCTGTATCTGAATTTTTATCATTTGTACTATTAGGTCTTATTCACCAAGGAGGCGGCCTAGCCCAAGAAGGCGCCCATCTCCTCGGAGAAGAACTCCACCGAGACGTATTCCACCTCCACCGAGGCATAGAAGGAGCAGATCTCCTGTGAGACGGTAAGAATTCTCGAGTTTAGAGGCAACAGTCATTAACGTTGAAAGGCTAAATTTAAAAGTCTTTTGGTGCCCTCCGAATCTTTGTTAGATCTTAGCTCCAGTTCCAGGAGTTGTAGTTCAGGTACACAACAGGTTAGAGGAAGCTATACTAAATTTTTGTTGCTTCTACTCAGCTCTTTGGGTGTCAGGGAGAAGATAATAGAAAAAAACTTTTCAGTTTGACTTGAAAACATTCATGAGTCTAATCATGCTTAAAATCCTGATAGGAATAGGTCCGCTTTGCAACACAAACCTGTCAGGGAAATAAGGCCATGAAATAAATACCTATAATGAAAAATTGTCATCTCACAAATTGAAACCTTGTTTTTCTTCATTACTTGCATTTTTTAACAGTAGTAGTTTAACAGAATATGCAATTGCTAGGCTTTTCATAGGATAGACTAACTTCTAAACTAGTTTAGTTGAAAGAGGGTAGGGTTTGAGACCTCTGCAGATGAGCTTTTGTAAAAACAATGAAAGTTGTTTCCTGGTTGGATTTTTTATATCCTTGATAAAATTGACCCCTACTTTTTAGCAAATACATTAAGGAGACCAAAATACTCAAGTTTTTTCAGGTAATAGCTTTCCATTCTAATTCACCATGTTACTTTCAAGGAATTCCTCTGCATGTCCCTTAGTTGGAAATATATTTGTGCGTATACATTGGGCAGGAGGACTCTCAAGGAAGAACACCAAGATTCTTTGCAATGTTGTTCAAAACCACTGCTCTCACATGGGCCCATTTTCTGCTGCTGCCGATACTGACATTTGTAAAACCAATGTATTCTGAGACAGACAAACAAGCAGTTGAATTTGCTTAGCAGACTTGTAATACGTATAGTTTCATAGTTGTATGGTGCTATTTCTAATGAGTACAGGCGGTCCCTGAGTTAAGAACAAGTTCCATTCCTAAGCCTGTCTTTAACTTGAATTTGTATGTAAGTTGGAACTCATACTTACAAACGGGCTGCCATTACTTAAAATGGCAGATGGCATTCTCCTTCTCGAACTGACAAACTGCTGAAGCCACGCCATGTTTTCATGAACTGCTGAAAACTGGCTATGTGTTAAAAACACGTGGCTTCAGCAGTTTGTCAGCTCAAGGAAGGAGAACAATGTCCGCCATTTTTAGTAACAGGCAGCCCATTCGTAAGTACAAGTTGTCAGTAAGTTGGTTGTTCTTAACCCTGGGACTGCCTGTATTGTTCAAGGTAGGGTTTTTTCTCCCAGGTCCTTGGGAATTCTGCAGCCAGAGGTGGAGTCAATAAGTAGATGAGAGCAACAGAACTGGCCACAAATTGTGCCACAGAATTCTAGAGGCCCTCCTTTAAGTGTAGTCTGATAAATTCAGCTTAGTTACTGACTGTATTGAGCTGTTTGGGTGTTTTATGTTTGGAAAAAGTCAGCTATTTTTCAGTACCCTTGTTTTGAGTGATTTCAGGCAAGAATAAAAACATTTTGTAAGTCCAGTTAGAAGTCCAGACTATCCAGTTCTTACTCCAGAAACTTTTCACTGTTGCTAAACAGTAAATTTAACCTATAAGGTGATGCAACCAATAGTTCTGTATAATGTAGAAAATGAACATTCTGTTATTGGAAGGATCATATTAGGAGTGAGTAGAATGTTTGTGAAACTGCAAGGCAACACAACCTTAAGACTATGCTTAGAGCACATTTGATATCAACTTTAATCTTGCAGAAGGAGGAGATCGTCGGCATCATTATCAGGAAGTAGTTCATCCTCATCGTCTTCACGTTCTCGATCTCCACCAAAGAAGCCACCTAAGAGAGTTGTTTCTAGCCCTCCTCGGAAAACACGCAGGCTTTCTCCTTCCGCGAGTCCTCCGAGGCGAAGACACCGACCCTCCCCACCTCTCAGTCCTCCCCCGAAACCACGCAGGTCTCCGACACCACAGCAGTCTAATCGTACAAGAAAAGCCCGAAGCTCTGTTTCTCCCAATAGGACTTCGGGTAATCTGAAGTATATTTGAAAATATCCCAAGCCATTCTGACAATATTTTTAGCTTCAGATGCTTCAGTATTAAAGTACTTAACTATCTGCTACCTACTTTAAAAAAATACCTGCAATTTTTGTAGTAAGATCTCCTTTCTGGGCTGCAGCCTGTTGCGTGGAGTTGCCCAGGAAATGAGACCTTTTCTGCATTGTTGAATGATGTAGTTACTTGATTTATGCGTCACCACAATCAGCAGGCTTCTGTGCAAAATACTAAAAGAGGTGCTTCAACTGATTTTTAAATGCCCTCCTTTTAGGTAGAACTTTCCAAACCCTAACCCTAATATTTCTGATTTGAAGGATGATTATTATTTGGGGGGGGTCTTATTGTGAAATTATAATTATAAACCACTTCTGAGAATTTTATACTATGAAACAATATAGAAATTCCTTTATGAATGTTAATAAATGCTAGCTGGGATATCTCACATTTTTTTCTGAAGCTGATTAAATATGTAAATCTTCCCTTAAATATTATAAGTAATAGCACCTCATTATTTTTAATAAGATGGCTTGCATAAGGATCGTGAATACTTCCACATATTATGAGTACGATATAAACAAGTTAACAATTTTGTTTACTTTTTTCTTCTCAGCACCTAAACATAAAAGTATTGAAAAGAGGGAATCTCCCTCGCCTGCACCAAAAACAAGAAAAGTAGAATTGTCAGAATCGGGTAGGTTTCAAAATTGTGCTGTATTTTCCAGTATTTGTGATAATAAAAAGAGTTATTGGAATTTCATCAGTTAGATCCTTATATCCATTGTTTTCCAAACACAATTTAATTAAAATCAATCTATAGTAAGAAAGATTCAACAACACAGAAGTTGCAATCAGATCTCAGTCATCATTTGATTTGCACAGCCAAGAAGCCTAAAGGAACCAAAATTACTTTGTAAAATGTATGCAAAGGAAGAGCACAGTCTCTATGTATTGTGTCTCAAAGAACTGTATTAATGTAAAACAGGCTTTAAATATAATTCTCTTTTGCCTGATATTTAGAAGAAGATAAAGGTGGTAAAATGGCAGCTGCAGATTCCGTGCAGCAAAGACGACAGTACAGAAGGCAGAACCAGCAGTCTTCATCTGGTACAGTATTTTATGCTTCTTATGTATGTGTACTTGAAATAAGTTCATTATTATTTATTGGAGTTTCTTCTCAGGTATACTAATTATGATTTAAAACATTTTTTCCCATTGAAGAATCTAATTTGACAAAGACTTGGGGATTTTTGTGTCTTGATGCATTGATTTCACTTTAAGTCTTAGATGTGAGCAAAGTTGCTTTTAGAGGTGAGGGACAGTGGTGCGGAGAAAAAAGAATAGAGGGAAATGTACTAATAAAACTTTCTTCATTTCACAAGATTCCCAAATGTATATGAATGCATTAAAGCACTTCGTCATAAGAATACAATATTTTACTTTCTTAGGCAGTGGAGAGTAAAAGTTCTTATTTGATGCTAGTCTTGGTTGTTTTCTGCCTAAGAGGAAGTTGTGTTCCGTTCCTCTGTTGCCTGTTAGTGCTGAGTGTTTTGGTTCTTTGAAGAAGCAAAGAGTGTGAAAGTTCCTGTTGAACTAGTAAAAATACAAAGAGAAAATTAGAAGCAACATAGTTGTGATCTTTCCTTCCTTCCTTCCTTCCTTCCTTCCTTCCTTCCTTCCTTCCTTCCTTCCTTCCTTCCAACCGTTCTGGATGCAGATCCTCTCCTTTCCCACTATAACAATATCTGTACGACAAGGAACTTTAACAATCCTGAAAGGATGGGGGTGGTTTCACAACACTAAACCTAATAAACAATTGTAGGGTAGGCCGAGATTAAGATTTAAATGGGCAAAAGCATTCCACTGTGCTTTCAAAATGGTATATCAAAGCGACATGTCGATACTTCACTAAATTTCTATATAATTTGACCTGCTTGATTTGGAACCTGTGGGGCAACTGCATAAATAATTGAAAAAGTTGCTTCCTTCCTTTTCTGTTTCTAGTCTGTAGCACAGAATAGTTTAAATATTGCTGTACCCCAAAATTATATCACAATTTTAATAACAGTTATTTATTCTGGTTCAGATTCTGGCTCATCATCATCTTCTGAAGAGGAACGGCCAAAAAAGTCAAATGTGAAGAACGGTGAAGTGGGTAGACGACGGCGGCACTCACATTCCCGCAGCCCATCTCCGTCTCCACGGAAGTGGCAGAAAGAATCTTCTCCTCGGTAACTTCCTTTTGTGTCTCCAGGCTAATTTCTGTTACTAATGGTTTCTTGACCATCTAATAAAAGCTAGTGGAATTTCTGAATTGATAGCAGTCAGTTTAATTCAGTTCCTGTCCCATTCTGAAAGCATCTGGCTGAATTCACACATCACTCTTAACCTATGGTTTCTCTGCCTATGGCATGTTTATTAAAACATGAGAGACTGTCTTCACGTATCATGTTAAACCATAAAACCATGGTTTATAAACCATAATGGCTGAGTTCATAGTCTAACAAACCACTTCATGAATCAGCATACGATATGAACCCAGCCACTATGTCCAGTTGTTACTTTCATTTTAGCCATGAAGTTTTTACGGTTCAGTTCCATTCACCTCAGTTTCATCCATTATGATATGGTTTTGACAGCAACATAAAGGGATTAGCTATTTGCCTGATGAGTGAAGGAATGTTTTGTGTGCAGATATGGGCCATTATGCACTGGGTGCATAATGAATATTGTAACTTAATCAGTTTTTGCCTGATAGTTCATCCTTGCAAATGAATCTCTGGGATGCTTGACCTCTCAATTTTTTCCTCCCTCCACTGCTGTCAGGATGCAGATGGGAAAGAGGTGGCAGTCACCAATTGTTAAAAGGTTGGTTAGCAGGTCATTCTGTTAATTAGAGTTCAGTTTTGGTGGATTTTGAGAATGGAGCATTTACTGCTCATTTAACCACAACCACATTTCCCACTTCTAGAAAATATAGTAAAATAAGTAAATACCATAAATGCTAGAGGAAAAGATGGGCGTTTCCTATCTGCTTCACCTTTCTCTGCTGTAACTATAGCTGCGGGGGGAAAAAGAAAACTAGAATAGAGTAATGAAAGTAGACTAGACAACCCATTAATTGATCTATTTAATATTTACTAAATTGCAGAAGTGATTAAAATATATTTCTTAAGCTCCTAGCCTTCATTGCTTCTATAATTTATTTATTTGGTCACTGGGCAGAAGTTTAAAAACATAATTCTGTTAAATTGCTAAATAACTTTTTTTTATTCACCCAAAAGAACAAAAAAATGGAAGGCATTTCAGATTTTACAAATGCTGCAGTGAACCATAGTGGGGAATCAAAGAATACTAGTGTGTGGAAACAGGGCACAAAGTTGAAAAAGCAAAAGTGAATTGGCACAGATCAATGACTGTAAATCAGTCCTTGGTCACATCTGTCTTCTCTCTAAAGGCAAAAGATCAAGCTAGTTTAATGAGAGGTGATACACATTGAAATAGAAATGAGATAAAGGATATTGGACATATCTGGTTAAAAGCTTTATAGTTGTATCTGTTACCCAGACATTTTCTTTGTTGATCAGTAGCTCTGGTAGAGATATTTCACATCATATCAAAGGGGAGAACTGTTGCTTCTGTATGAGTTTCAGTAGTATTCTGATGGCCCTCATCAATGTGAGTAGGTCAGTTGCCAGTGAAGGTAGTCCTTGCTTAACGATGGTAATTGGGACTGGCAATTCTGTTGCTAAGCGACATAGTTGTAAAACGCAACATCACATGACCACATGGACTTAGAACGGCAGTTATGGCAGTCCCAGTTGCCATCCGTAGGTGAATCCTACATGGTTGCAGTATCCCGTGGCCATGTGGTCACCATTTGTGACCTCCTGCTGGCTTCCCCATTGACTTTGCTTGTCGGAAGCCGGCAGTGAAGGTCACAAACGGCAATCATGTGATCACGGGGATGCTGTGACAGCCACAGATACAAGGACCGGGTGTAAGTCCCCCTGGTTCAGCGCTGTTGTAGCTTCGAATGGTTGCTGAACGAGTGGTCATTCAGTGAGGACTATCTGTACAGCTTTTAGTACATTGTCAGTCATCGTGGATAGCACAAAATGAATTATGTTGTCTCCTGTCACACACACAAACCCCAATCAATTGTAGGTTGTCCATTCTGAAAGAAAGGCCCTTGTGGCAGTAGAAGAGGCTCTATACTATATAACTGCCAAAAATATGTCCCCAAGTTTCATTTACATACTGGGTTGCCTACTCAGGCAGTCATGCATAAGGCAATTCTGCTTTACCAGCAAGGGTAAGGTTTTCCCATCATAGAAGCCAGGCACTTCCTAAAGCAGAGGCAGGCAACCTGGCGGCTTCCAGATGTCTTTGATTACAGCTGTGATTCCTGACCACTGACTCTGGTGGGTTGGGGCTTGTGGAGCTTGTAGTCCTAAAGCACTGCTTGATAGTAACAGTAGACTCTTAAGCACACCCTTGTCCTTTTAAGCTTATTTTCCTCTTTCCTTTTAGCAGGAGGAGGCGAAGTCCCTCGCCACCACCAGCCAGAAGACGGCGCTCTCCTTCTCCTGCCCCCCCTCCAAGGCGTCGCAGGTCACCATCACCCCCACGACGAAGGTAATGCTGTTGCTGCATATTTGTAGAAAATGCTTGTGCTCTAATTAGGGAATCAATATGTGCATTGTAACATTTTCTTTTTGTGAAGTGATGTATTTAAAACTTCATTCATTCATTCATTAATGGTGAAGCATTTTATAATACTGCTAATAATCAATGCCTTCAGGATGATTTATACAAATGCTTAAAAATGCATACAGAATGACTAAGAGCACAAAAACTTTTGAGTTTTATAATACAAGATAAAAATATGTTGGAACATTTAGAAATTATTTTAGTGAACAAGTTTTAACAGGTGATTCTTGATACGTTTGTGCTGCAATACTTAAGTGCAATTGTAGTTAAGTAAAAATGTACCTATTCCTTTATTTTATTGTATTTTTGTTCCTTCATCTTGTAAATTGCCTAGATAACTTTTGTAACTTGGCAGTTTGATCAATGTTTTTATGAGCCTTCCTACACTCACTTCTTAGGTCTCCTTCACCACCCCCTCGCCGGCATTCTCCCACACCTAGAAGATACTCTCCTCCCATACAGAGGAGATACTCTCCTTCCCCTCCTCCAAAGAGGCGAACGGCATCTCCCCCTCCCAAAAGAAGGGCTTCTCCTTCTCCGCAGCCTAAGCTCAGAGTCTCTCGGTCTCCACCACCAAAACAAAGAAGCTCTCCGCCTGCAAAGAGACGTTCGCCATCTGCATCTTCCAAGCACAGGAAAAGCTCCCCCCCCAGCAGGTCCACCCGTGAAACCCGCTCCCCACTGCAGAACAAACGGCATTCACCATCCCCACAGCCTAGGCCTTCACGGACCTCTACAAGCCCCCCATTGCTGCGCAGGGGCCCTTCTTCATCACCTCAGCGAAGGCAGTCACCATCTCCCAGCTCCAGGCCCATCAGGAGAGTCTCGAGGACTCCAGAGCCCAAGAAGTCAAAGAAGTAAGTGATACACATGGAACTAAAGGGGAGCCATGTATGTTCTAGATCTCTGTTTTTCAAACTTGGCAACTTTAATGTGTGGCTGGGGAATGTTGCAAGTTGAAGTCCACATATCTTAAAGTTGCCAAGTTTGGGAAACACTGTTTTAGATTGTTGGGCTACAACTATAATTGCTCTGGGATTATAGGATAACAGTCTTAAGATATCTGGAAGTTGCCTGATTGGGAAAGCCTTGATTAGAATTTAAGGAGAAAGGAGGTGACCCTTTCCAAAACCCACTTACTTTGTTGCCAGAGTTTCCCCAGTCAAGATGTATGGCATTCCAGCATCATAGGTACCAGAAGTAAAGACAGCTCTTTTCCACTTGGGAATCAGTAAACCATATAAAATTTACAGCTGATTTGATTCTTCCACAGTGACTTTGCCTCTTCTGGGGTAGCTGCTTTTTCTAAAAAGTATATTATATTTTGCCTCTACTTTCTAAGGGCTTCCCCACCAAGTCCCCATTCTGTGAGAAGGGGATCTTCATCTAGGTCAGCTTCAGCGTCCCCTGAACCACCACCCAAGAAACATCCGGCACCTCCATCTCCTGCTCGATCCGCATCACCTTCTGCTCATTGGTCACCAGTAGCCCCTGCAAAGAAGGCCAAAAGTCCGACGCCAAGCCCGTCACCAGTACGAGTGAGTATCTTCTCTTGTAAGGTTGCGAGGCTTCCTTTGACCAACCATCCTTTTAATTGGTTGGAACAATAGCTGAGATTATACATCCTGCGTAAGCCATAACGCAAGGTTGGTTGGGCTCAGACTGTGGAATGCGTGAACCTGTTCAACTGCTGTATGACTAGTGGTTAAATGCACAGATATATCCACTGGTGTGACAGACCAAATTCCTGTGGTGTTAATGAGCATAAATCTGTAACTGGATCTTTCATGGGCATTCGATGGACAAACTGTTATTTTCAAGGTGAAAGTAATGGGCATTTTCTTAAACAAAAGTGATACCTGTCCAGAACTCAGCTTGGAATTGCTACATGCAATGTATGGGGTGGAGGTATAATTGTTAGAGTGTATCTTTTTAAGTGGCTGCTTGATCTCACAGAATTCTGATCAGGAAGGAGGTGGTAAAAAGAAGAAGAAAAAGAAGGATAAGAAGCATAAAAAGGATAAGAAGCACAAGAAGCACAAAAAGCATAAGAAAGAAAAGGCTGCTGTAGCTGCTGCAGCAGCTGTTTTTACAACATCTGCAGAGGAAGATCAAGAAAAAAATGTAGAACCCAAAAAGGTGAATATTTGTGCATCCATTCGAATAAACTTACATGCTTTTCTTCATGTTTCTTTAAGATTTAATATTGATATGGCTACTGTTTTAAGGATTTGGGGGTCATATTAAAAATCTATTGTGCTAGTGCTTTCTCAGAATTTAAGAACACTTTTTCTTAGAACATGGTTTGCATATAGTCTCAGGGTCTCTGCTGTATAATTTGGGAATCATTAGGTGGTTTAACCTTAAAACCAGTGTGCAAAAGAGATTATGTCCTACCAGATTCTGCTCTAGAGTATCTGATGTTGAAATTAGTAGCAAAACTCCCAGCTCTTTAGGCTGCTTGTTTCATGTGAGTTTCTACTCTGTGGCCAAATCTAATCCAGGCTCATATTCTGTGACTATAGAAGTAATTGCTGACTTTCCATTGCGTTAAGGAGACTGAGAGTGAAACAGAAGATAACCTGGATGACTTGGAAAAGCACCTGCGCGAGAAGGCTCTGCGTTCGATGAGGAAGGCGCAGGCATCTCCACCATCTTAGAACGAAGCAGCATTTGATTTCATGTAAATTTTATTTGGTTTATACTCAGATTTCAATTTCAAATTGCTAAAATGTGTTTGAGCTTTAGACTTTAACATTGGTTGTAATAATTGCTAGGTTAAAGTTCACCATGTTTATTAAAAAAAAGGGCATGGATCTTCATTACAAAAAAGCATTCACAGTGTACTAGTTGACAGTTGACATGATTTCACTAGAATTTTCTTATGCAGCAAGGATTTCTTTCCCCCTACCCTATCCCTGTTCCTGTTCAATGGTTTTAAAACAGGCCTGGCAAACTCCACAGTTCCTCTAAAATGTCATAGTACAAATGCTTACGTTTCTATTGTAAATTCTTGCTCCAGATCTTTTGTGGTTTGTAGGCATTGGGAAGCCACTGTTGTCAAAGAACTATATAGGAACACTTGCCAAACACCCAGGTTTCTCAGTGTTTCCTATTAAATTTATGTTTAAAATTGGCATAACATTTGTGGATGGTACCTACTTTATAAGCTTGCTTGACAGAAGGCAGTGGGTTCATTATAGTATGATAGACTTATTTGGAACACTGGATTTTTAATTTGTACCTTTTTTTCCCCCCTCTCCTATCCTCTTCACCTTCCCTTTTTAAAAAATACAGTTCCTGTGATCAGCAGTCTCAGCCAAATTTGGCATAAATTTTTGTTTTGTGGAATGTTGTTGCCCCATTCATAGTTTTCTTTTGTCTTGTTGAAGTCCTTTGGAATAGTATGTAACTTTCAGAGTTGTGGTTTCTGAAAACCTGAAGGACCTGAACTTTGGATATTGTCATGTTCATATTGGGGGTTTTGTTTTGTTTCTGTTTTTTTAAACTAAAGCTATTATAAAGCTTGTGTATTAAACAAAATAAATTTCTAAATTTAAAGGATTTCAGCAATTTTTGTATATCTCCCCCCCTTCCCATTTTCAAGAAAATAACATTAATTTTGTAGAGTGTTTAAGGGATCCAGTCCTGGTAATTGAAGTAAAAAAATTTGCATGAAAGTGACTGAAAGGAAAGCCAGAAGCTAAACAGATCATGAGATCTCTTCTTAGAGGAGCTTTTGAAGGTGGTGCCCTTCATCCAGAGCTCTTTGTACGCTCTGCACATTGAGAGTTTCTGTAGGACCAGGCATTTCCAAGAGATGGCACTTCCCATACTTATTCCCTTTTCTCCCTTTCTAGCCCACTGTAAAGAACAAGGACACAGTTGCATGTGGGGAACTTCCAACACTAACAAAGGCATCTAGTACAGGTTTCTCTACACAACACGGCAGAAACTGACTGACCTCTGAATTTCATAGGCAAGAAAGAGTTATTGGAGAAAGTTCTAAATCTCCTGTCTTCCTGACTCTCATCCTCCTCTTGTTAAACCTGATTTTTGCATAAATATAAAAAGGTAGTGGATGTATGAGATGACTCCTTTAACGTAAGAAGAAAATGGTCCCAGGAGTGGCTTTCTTATCTCATTTATGTATATACTCTACAATCATACGCCAGTCCCTTCCGCACATCTTCCAGTTATCTGGTTGTGCCCAAAGATGACTGTATTTGGTTATGTCAAGCCAGAATCATTCAGTTTTTGGACTTCATTATCTGCGTGCTGCTGGATCACTTCCACTTGTCCTCTCTAAATGAAAGTGGCTAAACAACTTGGGCTTCTTTCACAAACCCAAAACATAAGCCTTATTTGCTCTAATGGATGGCTTGTTCAGAGAGAGAAGCCAGTGTTGCTGATTTTGACCACTAAATAAGCCATCTCCCCCCCCCCCCAAAGTCCATTAAAATGCAACTTTTATGTTGGGTTGGTTAGCATTCAAGAAAAACCTCAGGGCAAGGTAGCAAGAGAAAAATCTTTCACTTGGAAGGGTATCCCCAACCCAGAAGACAAAGGGAGTGCTTGCTTTCAAAATTAAAACTCTAACCCTAAAACTAAATAATAATTAAAATCTAAAGAAAATACTGGCAGGACTAAAACTCAAATACTTGCATATGGTCAATGAAAAAGCATAAATCTTTTTGGCAGTATCTACACAGAAATAGGATCCACTGCCCAGAGTTGCTGGGAGTTGGGTGGCGTATACATTTAATTAATACATTTATATTTAATAAATTTCCTGTCCATCTATTTTATTTCAGTCAGCAACCTATGACAACCTGGGGATATCTCATTTTAGAGCAAAACAGTGACATCCAGCGAGATGGAGTTGAAGTGGTCAGATAAAAAAATTGCATACAAAAGTGATCAGGATGCTCTGAATATTTTACTGTGGAAGGATAAATGAAAGGAAAGGGGCTCTAAGATCTCTGTAAAATCTGCAATAAGTAAACGAGCAATGTATTCTATAATACCTATGCCACGTGGGCATAACTGGGCAGTATATGGTATTATATCTGTCTTGTAAAACCGGTGATGGCAAGATATTGAATCAAGTTAATGTTAGAGCCCTTCTCAGTTTGCAACCTATGGTATAATTTAAATATCTTGCATGTCTAAAGGGGAGATTGGCTACTTAGAAATACACCACGGGGCAGGTGGGACTGATGTAGTTGTCTTTTCATGCCCAGGACTCGTCAATACACCCTTGGCCTGCTTCAGAGACAAGGTTCCCTAAGAATTTTTGCTCACTTAGCAAGTAACAGTAAACCAGTGATTATTGATAAGTACTGTATAACATAAGATAAGCTTTCTTTCTTGCTATCTTTCTCTCCCTTTCTCTTTCTCTTTCTTGCTTTCTTTCTTTCATTTTTTCTTTAAGTTTAAAGATTGTTTTATTAATTACGTGGGGTTTTTTAGTGTATTTAGGTGTTTTGTCAATTTTTTTGTAATTTGTAAATAAAGTTTGTAAATAAAAAAAAATCAGTAATCATTTCTCCCTGTTGCAGTGACCATGTAATACCAATAAGGCAAAGTTCATCTTTCCCTTGGATAATGGGTCTCAGATCAGAAAATGATGTATCAGGGAGCTGAATGGAATTCTCAGAAAATAATCATTGTCAGGCTGTCTATAAAAAATACTGAATAAAAGGAACCACATTTCCAGAATTGCTGTATCACCTATTGGGGTTTGGTGCCAGCCCAATGAGAAAATTCTGCTGGAAAATTGGCAGGCATATAGTCATTTAGATTTAAGCTCAATTTATGGAAGATCTGGGGCAAACGCAATCCACCATTTAAAGAAAATTATCATTAGTGGTTATTCTTGCACTAAACTGACCTGCCAAAATAATAGGTGTACTGGGTGTTCGGTTTGTAGACCACCAATATATGATTCTAATCAAGTCCAAATAAACTTGAGAGCATAATTGTAATGGAGGAATGTACACAATGATAAGTAAAAAGAGAAAATGGTTAAGCTTAAGTAGGGCAGCCATGGTGTAATATTCCAAGGAGCACAAATGTAAAGTTTTCAAATTTAAGAGCAAAAATAAGTACAGGTGCCCACAGGTTATGGTCAAAAAATGTCAGGACAGCAGCCAGAATGGTGCAATCGAACCTCTGCCCGTATTTCATCAGCATTATACATATGCTGTGGACAATCTTGGAGATAAGTAAGCTTAAGTGATAGCAAAGTCTTCCCTACCCTACCACAGGAACTTCTACCAATGAAAAAAAATAAATCCATACTGATTGGCAAGCAAAGTATAATACAGGCAGTCTTTGCTTACCGACCATTCGTTCAGCAATCTTTCAAAGTTACGATGACGCTGAAAAAGAGATGAGTCCTCACACTTAACGACCATTGCAGCATCCCTGCAGTCATGTAATCGCCATTTGTGACCTTCACTGCCAGCTTCCAACAAGCAAAGTCAATGGGGAAAGCCAGCAGGAAGTCTCAAGTTGCAGTTACGTGACATCGCACTTAATAACCGTGTGTGATTCAACCGTAGGTGGACCTAATGTTAGATGGCGTAATCATGTGACATTTCACTTCATGTCCATGTCACTTAGCGACAGAGTTGCTGGTCCCAGTTGCAGTCTGTAAGGGAGGACTACCTGTATTGTCCTTCGTGACTTATGGAAGTGGTGTGGTTAAGTTCTGCTTTCCATCAGCACCTTCCAAGAGATGGCCATCAGGAGCAAAGAGTCAAGGAAGCTCCTGGGGGTATGTGTTAAGAATTCACATATACCCCCAGGTTATTCTCTGAAGGACCAACTGGAGCAACGGTGGCAATACTGTAGTATCTTCTTGGGGCATTCCAGAGTCAGTCTTACTTGGCATCAGGGAAATTCAATCATTATGAGCTGTTGGCAGTTGCACCTTTGCCAGATAGATTTCCCTTTCGCTTGAGGTCCTCTGACCTCCCTTCCCCTTTCCAGCATTAGGGCCATTCCATCAGGGTCACTGTGGGGAGGGGGCGTTGTTATTCTTCGAGCCTGTCCCTTTTAGCCTCCCGTTCTGCTCTTCCCCAAATCAAAGTGTATCAATGAGGAACTCAGTCCATCATAACCTTTGCGACCCCCGGGGAGACATGGGGAAAGCAAATCGGTGAGTGGCATGACAATGGCACAAGGTGCTAAGACAGTGTTTCTCAACCTTGGCCACTTGAAGATGTGTGGACTTCAACTCCCAGATCAAAGCTTTAACACACATTAAGAAAACAAGCAGAGCTTTGATTGCACCATCATGGCCACCCTCTTGACTTTTTTGACCATACGCTACAGACAATCATGGTACTGAAGTTTTGTACTGCTGCAGCACCTACTAGCTTCTTTTGATAAATTTGAGGAAGTACTATAAAAGATTCTTTCAGAGAGCCCACCTTTTCCTGAACCACCATTAGGTGTTCAATGATTGATACTACAGTCTGAACTATTAGCAGACATTGCGTAGGTATGAGATCAGTAACCCCGCCATTTGAAAGATTGCCCTCCCGGCTTCCTTCTGGCATGGCTGCAGTTGCTGAATGGACAACTGGATCTGGATCAGTTGGAACAAGGAAGTCCTTGATATCCGATTCTTCTTGTAGGATAGAAGAAAGTTCTATTGATCATTGACTCTCAATTTCTGCAGGTCCCACTCCAGGACATCAGATCTGTTCGACAAATGCATGGGGCTTGCTCAATTGTTAATATTACCTACCTCTTTCGTCTTCTTGACTCCCAGAAGTCATTGATATTTTTCTTGCTTTGGTTTATAGGACAGCGTGCTCCAAAGTTTGCTCTCTTTTCCCCCATCATATTTTCTAGGTTTGAAAAAGCATTTCCAATTTCTGCTGTAAGAGCTCAAAATCTCCAAGCAGATTCCCCTTTCAAGCATGAAAGGAGCTGTTCAGATTATTTTTAAAAAACATTTTAAACACAAAACAGATTTTTTTTTCAAGCTCAAAACAGCTGATTCAAGCTTGAAACATTTCCAAAATGATAGGTCTAGCTTTTTACACATCCCTAAAACAAAACACACCCAGAAGAATATAATAGCTTGGAGGCTTTGTATGTATTTAGGCATTAAATCAAATGATTTTCTTGAGTTGATTATTAAATCTAAGAAACACATGTTTGAATATTTATATGCCTTTTCATGGTATAAGAAATCCATATGAACTATTGCACCAAATTCTGAATTTCAATCTCTTAAAAACTAGACTTGGCAATCAAATATGCTAAAAAGTATTCAGGCATAGGTTGGAAGAAACTGTTCTGGAGCTGAGAAATAACTAACTTGGCAGACAAAATCAAACCGTGGTATTTTGTAAAACTTTGAGGTGGGGCTGTTTTACTTTTCAGCCCAGTATTCCAGTACTTTTGGATTTCAATTCCCTAAATTCTCAGTATGCTGGGAATTAAAATCCAATGTTTCTTGAGAGTACTTAGTTTCAGACGATTGCCTAAGTTTCTCCTTTTCTGTTGGAGCATGGACATTAGTTACCGTTTTTATGCAAGTTCTGCATTCTTTGGTTTAGCAGTGGCAACTGACGATCCCCAGAGGGTGCACTGGATCAAAGGAAAGCAGCTGCATTTTCTCACTTGAATGAGACCAGCTTGTAACAAACGATGCTTACGTGTGTCTGTTCATGCTTGCATTTCTTGTGAATGTATCTGGGTTTAGAATGCTATGAATCTTTGGTCTCGAGGTTCAGTTGCTCTTCCTTAAAGCTGGAACTGTCCAAAGCAGTGATTTTATTAGAAGAGGAAATTGACAGTCTTTGATGAGAAATGTCTTGTTAAATGTCTCCACCCCATCCAAAAGAGTCATTTTCCTATTCTTCAGTATGTTTGCTGACTTAAATGTCATTTCGACTCAGCCCTGTTAGATTCCCTCCATTCTAGAACTATTTCTCTCTGGTACACCCAAATGCCACAAAGTTGGAAAAGCCACTTTTAGGGGTCGATAAATGTTTTTCGCTTTCCTACATGACCACATCATGCTGTATTTGACAAATCTCTATCACTGTTCTGCCCCCACTCCATGTAGAAAAGGTCAAAACTCTTTACCTTCCCTCACTAGCAAAATGCAGCCAACCCCTGAAAAATTTTGAAAAATTTGTTCTTCGAGCCTTTTCCTCTGAAATGATACTCTTTTGGATGATAACCTTGTCCTTAAGCTTTTGTGTCTTTCTCTTAGATCTGAACATTTCCTGCTTTAACTGAATTACATCCAAGATGTGGAACCTTCATATTTTTCCCTTAAATGAGGTGTGTTTGCAAGGCGTGGTCAAAAACATGAAGGTGGTGACCACGATGGTGCAATTGAAACTCCACCTGTTTTTTTTATGCATGGACACACCTGTATCCATCCTTTTTCCTGGAACTCAGATGTTGCTTCCTGCTTGATCATTTATTGTACTAGTAGGTTGTGGAATCCCACATAATGATATGTGGGAAAGATCTTGGGAGATGGGCAAAGAGATGCTGCCAAGGGAATGGTCAGATAAGAGACAGCATAGCCTGCAGCTGGATAGTGGGCAGGGCAAGAGGTTCAGAAGGGACCCTCCCTAGTTTCTCAGGATAGGTAAAGGAGACAGTGGGAGATTTGTACTTTGAGACTTGCAAGATTGATGTCAGCCTTGCCAGGTAGACCAGTCAGGAAACATGACCAGATGAGCTAATTCTATTTTATTGTAGAAGTATTCTACTTTCTTGTAAAGCTACATTATCAAAAAAATTGTAAGTCTGAAAGTACAATTCCCCCCTCCCCGAAAGCTACTTGGAAATCTCAGATGGTTCAGAATGCAGTGGTGCAGACAGTGGGGGGGCTACCTTGCTATGCCCATGTGATATCACTGCTTCATAAGCTGCACTAGTTGCCTGTGTGCTTCCAGGTGCAATTCAAGGTGCTGGTCATCATCCATGTAACTATCTGTCCATCTCTAGACATTACCTTTTTTGAAAATATATGCCTGTTTTAAATTAAAAAATGAGAAGAAAAGAAAAGGGGGGTTGTTACATCAAGGAAAAGATTCTCATTTTAAGACTTGGATGAATGAAAAGTGTTCACTCACCATTTATGAATTTGTTTCATATCAAGGAAGATGAAACAGCTGACCAACACTCCTCTGTGGGGTCAAGATTCAGTTGGTTCTTATTTAACTAATTAACTATTAAGTGTAATTGACTAGAAAAGATATAATTGATTAAAATGGATTAATGTCCCCATTTAAGCAGCAAGTCCAGTTTTTCATTTGTGCCAATCCAAAGCAGATGCACTTTTGAGCAAACAATATGTACCCTCACGTTCCCAAGAAAGTCAGAACTTTCGCCTGAGGTCATTCATTGCATGTGAGTGCAATCGCACCTTGTGATTGCACCAGGATGTGTTTTACAAAACCCATAAACCCATAATCACACATTGTGCTAAGTCATAAATGATAGTTTATTCCCACAACACCCAACGCCAATGTCAAACAAATCATGCTAACCATTTTAACCCCGTCATTTATTCATTTTGTTATCTCCTTGCCCAGATTTCAATGCAGTTTCAAATTGTGCTTTGGGAAGGATCATTTGAAATCAATCCTCCCACCCCCACCCCCCAGCCCCTGACTCTTAGTGTAAAGATAGGGCTACCATATCTGGGCTGCAAAAATCCAATGACCACTGGAGGCAACAGAGAGAGTCTAAAAAAATGCTAAACGTTACTGCCATCCAGTGGTTTTCTGCCTTTTTGCAGACCAGATGTGACAGAGGCAAAAAGAAATGCTGTTCTCTGCAGCTGAAGAACCAGCTTTTAGAGCAGTGTTTCTCAACCTTGGCAACTTTAAGATGTGTGGACTTCAACTCCCAGAATTCCCCAGCCATGCATCTTAAAGTTGTTGAGATTGAGAAACACTGTTTTAGAGTAATGCAAATCAGGAATCATCTGAAGCTAGCTATTAGAATGACAGTCCTTGTTTTAATGGGAAGCAGACTTTCTTTTGGGGGGGGGGTTTATTCCTACACCTCAGGAGCACAAATTCCTGCCAAATAGTTGTATGTGCACTGAATCTCCACTGTGTGTCCCTGTGCTTTTTATGGTAAGCATCTTTTACCATAGAGAGAGCAGTGGAAGATTTTACCTTTTGCATGCTCACAAGAACGTTTCAATGCAACACTGCTCCATTCAGGTTTGAAAGAGGATCATTGGTTACAAACACCGAAGTTTCACTGGGAAAGTTAGGTTCATATACAGCCATGCGGTACATTTGGTTCTTCCAACTGCAAATTTGTGGTCCCAAGATGCTGCTCACAGCCATTTCAAGCAGTTCTAATATTCTAGGTGAAAATAGCTTGTTTCACTCCAGCAAAATCACTGGCTTTATCATTAAGTGATGGACCTTTACCAGAGCAATGGGTGTGTGAGGAGGAGGAGGAGGAGGAGGAGGAGAAGGAAGCTATTGCCAATTTATCACAAAGGGGAACATGGGACCAGCTACACAATAATTTTATTAAAAAATGGGATCTGTTCCTACTCCATAGGAGCTGTAATATGTAGAGGTATCTTTGTAGAACAAAAGGCCCAACAAGGTGCTTATTATAATGGGACAACCCTAATAGGAATGATCCTTATTTGCCTATCGTTGTTTTAATGCAAAGATGTTCCTAGCCACTTTTTTAAAGAACAGCATCGGGTTTACTATGGGAGAAGGCAGATCTCCCTCAATATTTCCATGAGCCTGGATCTCCTAGCGAGCTATGATGCTAGAGTTGGCCCCAAACAAGGAAGCTGTGAGACAATGCCCTCTTTGTGTGGGTCTTTACACTAGCTTTGGGCACCAACAGTTGCCGAGCTGACAAACAGAGGCTTAACTCTCTCTGGGGCTCCATGGAAAATCCAAACGCTCTAGCCTCGAGTAATAACTGCAGAAAAGCAGCAGTTATGGTTCAGTGCTGCCAAACAATATAAGCCTATGTCGTTGACGTTAGAAGGTATCTTAAGAGACCATCTAGTCCAACCACCTACCCAATGCAGGAAATTACTACTACAGTGTCCACTGATAGATAGAGTGCAGAGGGCTACCACCTCCCAAAGCAGACATTCCTATTTCTGAATAGTTCTTACGGTTAAAGCAGTGTTTCTCACTCCCAAGGTTGAGAAACACTGTGTTAGACTGACTGAGAGAGGGTTAAAACAATGCCAAGGAATCCATATATTTTTCCATGATGTTCAGATGAAATCTTCCTTGCAATTTAGCCCTATTGTTTCTTTTTCCATTTTCTGGAACAACGAACAATTCTCCCTTGTCTCGTACGTGACAAACCTTCAGCTACTTAAAGATGTCTCCCCACAGTCTTCTCAGGCAATTTTTCCTTCTATGCCTTTTAAAATCTTGACTTGCTCCAGTTTGTCAATGACCTTCCTAAAATGGGTATAATATTCTGGGTGTGGTCTAACCCACACAGAGTAGAGAAAAACAATGACTTCTTTTGATCTGGACACTACACTTCTGTTGAGGCAGCCTAAGATCACATTTCCACACAACACACGCACATACACATACACACACATCTTTATTACGGCCTCTGACCGGAATAGAAAAATCAACAGTGGATAGAACAGAATAAAACTGTTCACGGCTAGTTCGTCGATGTGATCAAAGTATGCCTAGTTTTGCAGGCAGCGTGACAAAGGTTGGCCACGTTCAGAGACAGAATCATACTGGCTTGATAATACCAACTGTAGATAGAATTAATCAGAATTGCCTGGGTTCTTTATTAAATGGGGAGCGATGAGATGGGCCCTTGAATCCTCATAAACATTACAATATAGCAAGACATAGACTCTGGTTTGAATAAAGCTGTTTGATTTTTTTTTTGTAGTTACCTCACCCTATTGGCCTGAGTTCAGTTTGTGGTCCACCAAGACACCCAGATCCTTTACATCTGCGTTGCTGCCCAGTGTGGTCTCCCAGTATGGTCCTACTCAAACATAGGATTTTCCATTTGTCTCGGCTGAAATTAATATTCCTGGTTTATGTCCCTTGTTCCAGCTGGTCAAGATCCTTCTCAATCTTGATACAGTCCTGCAAGGTATCTTGTTTTTCTCTCGATCTTTCTGTAGTCTGCGCATTTGAGAGTCATATTTTCTAACCCTCAGCCAAGTCCTTTATAAATACAGTTGTGTGAAAAAGAAAGTACACCCTCTTTGAGTTCTATGGTTTTATGTATCAGGATATAATAAAAACCATCTGGTCCTTAGCAATTCTCAGAAGTAGGTAAATACAGCCTTAGATGAACAACAACACATGACATATTACACCATGTCATCATTTATTTTACAAAAAGAAAGCCAAAATGGAGAAGCCATGTGTGAAAAACTAAGTATACCTTATGATTCAGTAGCTTGTAGAACCACCTTGACCAGCAATAACTTGAAGTAATCGTTTTCTGTCTGACTTTATCAGTCTCTCACACTGTTGTGGAGGAATTTTGGCCCACTCTTCTTTACAACATTGCTTCAGTTCATTGAGGCTTGCGGGCATTTGTTTATGCACGGCTCTCTTGGGGTCCCGCCACAGCATTTCAATCGGGTTGAGGTCTGGACTTTGACTGGGCCGTTGCAACACCTTGATTCTTTTCTTTTTCAGCCTTTCTGTTGTAGATTTGCTAGTGTGCTTGGGATCATCGTCCTGCTGCATGACCCAACGTCGGCCAAGCTTTAGCTGTCGGACAGATGGCCTCACATTTGACTCTAGAATACTTTGGTATACAGAAGAGTTCGTGGTCGACTCAATGACTGCAAGGTGCCCAGGTCCAGGGGAATTCTGGGAGTTGAAGTCCACCCATCTTAAAGTTGCCAAGTTTGAGAAACACTGATCTAGGCCTAATTCAACTGTATTTCAAATCCAGTTGTGGCTGAGAAGAATTTAGCAACTTTCATAGAAATGTCAATAGATTGATCTGCTAGAGGGGAGTGCAAAATGTGCATTTCAGCCCAATCTCTGTGTTCTGAAGATCCAGTGCCCACCACCAAGTGCCAAATGAATTCACTTTCTCCCTAAATCATATTTTATATTTCTCAAAAGCTGGACCCATTGATTTCATTAGAATTCACCAGAAAATGGTTGTTCTAGGTTTACTGGATTCCTCAAGAAACTTGAGAACTCTCTAACCATGTGATTTGGTCACGTCCATCTACAGCTCCTTTTCGTTTTCCAGTCATCACACATATCGATAAAATATTGATAAAAACTTGGGGGGAAATATAGTAATTAAAGATGTAAAGGTGATGCTGAATTCCACTCTAAAAATATGGATTTTGACATTTTATGAAGGGCGCTTGCTCTGTTGAACCTGGGGCTTGGCAAAGAGAGAACACCCTTGCTTGGATCACCCCGTTGACAAATTTCTCATAAACATGTCTCGCATGCAATGGACCTAAAATGGTTAAATCAGTGGAAATGAGCGGGGTTAGACTTCTGACCTTATTCCAGGATTGTTACAGACTGACCCCACTCTTTCGCTTCTGTTAAGTAAGAGGCAATGTTGATGGATCAAGTTTCCAACCTTGGGGTCTCATTCAGAATTTGATTTTAGGAGTCCCTCGGGAATCAAATCCCCTCCCCACCCCCTTCATTCTTCCCCATTTTCAGCTGTGTAATAATTTATTTGATTTGTACAGCCACTCATCTCAGATACATGACTCTGGACAGCTAACGATGAATAAAAACATCATAGCAAAATAATCAGTCACATATACAGTACAGCAGCCAATCAATCTAACCATGGTTCGGGCTCAGCCACCCTTGCAAAACTCCAAAGTGTTGCCAAGGTGCCAGGGTGCCAGGCATTGTGAAGATCTGCAGCTGCCACGTGGACCTGATTCACTGTTACTTTAAGTAGCTCGTGGAAGGGTTTAACCCCTTATTCACCCAGGATCAAACTCTGCAAAAATTGGAATAAATTTGAGAGCTGAGTTTGTGACCTTCTTCACTGAAAGAAGGCACCGAGAGACAGGAGTCAAATCTGTTATTTTTAAAGAACATCCTGAGAATATCTGTTATACTCAAGAGCCTTACGCTGACTTACTTTTGGATCGTACAAAAGAATGAATTTATTTCTCTGAAATGTAATGTCATAGGAGTGAAAATGAAAATAATTAGTCAAGTGTATTTTTTTTTCTTTTAAAGCATTTTGAAAGTTACTTAAGAAAAAATAATTCTGGTGTATTTGTGAAAGGATACAGCCTAAATTCACCAATGAATTTAAATTTAATTCAATGGGGGTGCCTGGCGCCCTGATGACACTCCCCGAGCTGTTCGCCAATTTTGTCATCTCTTGGAATCTATTTATTAATCATTTAAGATTGTTTTATATTGTATTTTAATGGATTTTATCTCTTCTGTAAACCACCCAGAGTCGCTTTATAATGAGATGGGCGGTGACAAATTTGATAATATAAATATAAATAAACAAATGAAATGGGGGCATTTTTAAAGTCCCATCAATGTTGTCATACAAAGCCTGGTTTGTTTGATATAATTTATAAAAGGGTGTTTAACTTGGTGGGATGCGATTCCACTCATTGTGGTAACAATAAGTCACCATTAAACAAACTCTGACTTAATACTTTGAACCCATCTGCTGTCTAAAATCGCCATCCTGTAGTACTCTGAAATCAAACCTCCACAAAATCTATGTGGCCTTGCTGACCATGCACTTTTATGGTTTGCAGTACAGGGCAGATTAATTAAAACTGTTGCATTTAGGAATTTATTATTGGATGCTTTTCAAATACCTGATATGGAACTTAAGACGCCTTGTAAAACCGAAAGGTTTAATGTCATCAGAAAAGCACCAAATAACTGAAACTCGCGACGGACTAGCATCTTTCCACGAATTTTGGCTACTTGCCTTCCCCGCCTTTCCATCATTTACCCACCCGAACTCGAGAGACGCGTCTTAGGCTCAACCAATCAGAGCCATCCCTTCTCCTCTCCCTCGTCTAGATTGGGGAAAGCAAAAGAGGCGGAAGCCAACACAGCCCCGCCCATTCAGCCTCAAACCACGCCCATTCCAGGCCGCGTCCCCGTGCATCGAGCGCGCTAGGTCCGCTGTTTCGCTCTGTCTGGGCTGGTTGGTGCTGCTGGACCGCCCCCTTGCCTCCCGCTTAAATCCCGCCCTCCACGGCAGGCTCTGCTTTGAGCGGTATCTTTTCAGCTTTTTGATCCTCGCTGTCCACTCCAGGTCCCGCCCCTTCTTAGGGCCACGCCCCCTCGGTATAAATACTCGGCGTCCCGAAAGCGGTACCTCAGTCGCGCTCGGCCGGGGGGAGAGGAGTTTGGGCGCAAGAGAGAGAGCAAGCTAGGCAGGACGCGGCAGGCGCGAACGGCTCTGGTCCTCCCGACCGAGCGCCCGGAGAGGGAGCCGAGCCAAGCCTGGTAAGGGGCGTCCCGTGAGGGTGATCGGCATGGCGCTTTCGGTGCCGGTCAACGGCATGAAGGAGGATGGCGGCGGCAAGGAGCCCCTCATCGAGCTCTTCGTCAAGGTAAACCCGCTCCTCGTTGAGGGCATCGGCTTGTCCCGTCTTCCCGTCACGGGGGTCACCCTCCTTCCTCTCCCCGCCTCCCGGAGGGCTTCGGCTGGAGGCCTCCCCTTCCGCGGCGGCGGAAGATGGGCGTTGTAGTTCTACGCCTGGGGAGGGGGCTTGCTTGGGCGACCCCACCCTCAGGCCCTCCTTCCCGCCTGCGGTCGCCGTCCCGTCCCGCCCCTCCTCGCCTCGCTTGCCCCGCCCCGCCTGCCCCACCGAGCCCGGGAGACGCATCTCGGGGTTCCCGCAGCCGGGCTTGCAAGAGCTGGGGGGCCCCGGCCGGCGAGGGGGCGCGAGGAAGGGGCTTTGCTCCCCTGGTTCTGGACTCCCTCCGGAGAACACCAGAGAGCGGTTCAGGCGGACTTCGAGGAGTCCATGAAACCTCCCAAACCGCCAAGACCAGGATGTATTTATTGATTATTTATTTATTCACTGTATGTATATCGCTGCCCCTTTCACAAAGGTGACTCTGGGCGGCGTACAATAAAAAAAAAAAGCCATAAAATGAATTAACAGCCAGGCTCTCTCTCTTAAAAGGAAAGCAAAAGCGCAGTAGCGCTGGAAGCCCTTGGGGGGTGAGCAGGTGGGTCTTCCAAGAAGAGGTGGGAAGGAGAAGACAAGGCTCCCTTCCATGTTGGGGAGCTGACCCTGCAGAGGCTGTACTCTTGGCTGTTGGTCTGTCAGCCAGCCCCACTCGTGGACCCATGTGCGAGGGGAGCGGTCTTCTGCCTGGCATCAGGAAGACCCTCCGTCACCCTTGTTGATTTCCTCCTAGGCTTCTTTTCCATTCTGGGTGGGGCTTTCCGGTTGGGACAAAGGCTTCTCCTGACTAGAACTTACCCTGGCCTTTCCCTGCCTCTGAGGCTTCCTTGAGGTTTGGGCTTTGATTCGTCTGGTATGCAACCATGGTTGAGCTGACCAACACTGTGTGCTTGCTGTCAAATGAAAGTACTTCTAGGTTTCTTTACACTTTTTACCTTTGCTATGTTTTGTTTTCCCAGTCAGTAAACCCAGTCCTGCGTTCTCAGGGACCATGGTGGTATTGGCTCAGGACCATTCTTGGTGGTGGTGTTGGATCCTATGAGAAATCCATGGCACGTTGATAGGTGGAGTAAAGCATTTGGGGCTTAGAAATAGGCAAAAGTGGTGGAAGGTTAAGTTAAACTGTGTTCCTTGTTCTGTAAAATGGAACAGTCGGTGGAATTGTGAGAATTTTTCTGTCTTCTTCAGCATCTATAAATCTCACCTCCCAGTCTCTTCCCCAAGCATTTAACCTCTCTGAGCTTTATCATGGGAAGAGAATGTGGGTTTTTTCTTAATCTCTTGTTTCAAAGGTTTTCTTCCAAGTTATGTATGCATCATGAGGCTCTTTCTGTGAAATATTTTGATTCACTGATACTGCAGACCAAGATTTAGCTCTGAATGGGCGTATATACTTCCTATTTAATTTCCTCCCCTCATCTCCAGTTTTGGAGTTATGTATGAAGTGCTGATTGCTATTGGGATGATTTTTGGTGACTTACAAGTTCTGTTCCTATACATGAAATGTTTTTATTAAGCATTTACATTTCTAGTCTTTCGTAAGGTAGATATTACATCGAAGAATTTATAACATGGTCTTTTGCAGAGTCCTATTTTTGTATTGCTACAGCCTAACCTTTGCCTTGTTTGATCATAGCCAATCTCTGGTTTTAATATGGCCGTATTTTGAGAAGCCAGCTTTCAGCAACAAGCTCTGCTCTGTAGTGCTGTGTTAATAAAACCTTCCTCTTTGCATTTTTCCATGCATCCTTAATTCTCTTCCTTAGCATGTGTGCACACCCATTCCAACCCTGTTCCCTCTGGTATGAGACAGGCACGGTTGAGAGCAGAAGTCTTGAGCTGGAAATAAGGGGTGGGGAACTAGATGGAGTCTGGATGAAGTAATGTTCTCCAGAAGTCATTACTTCATGCAATCTATGAATAGCCCATTACTCACTTGCTCTTGGAGGTAGTATGAGAAGACTTGGCTTGAGTTCCACTTCTGTAAAAATGGGCTTTGGGAAATTATAAGGCGACATTTGGAATCATAATAAAAACAAGTCTTTATTAAATATACATATTTATGTCCCGCATGCCTTTGGCATACATATGCATGAGTTTCACCTCTGTTCTCATCACCTGCTTTACCAGTTATTATGCAACTTTTTGCAGATGTGAGTTATATCGAAGATTTCTCCTCTCATATGGGGAAGTGACTGTTGAGTGTCTGAGAACAGCCATATAAAGTCATACTGTTAACTGCACTTCATGTATGTTAGGTGGTCATTTCTAAAGGCTGAAGTAAATGATATAAAGAAATTAGTGTTATATTTATAAGATGCTGGTTTGTCCGAATCTTACGCCACCTAACCTGGACTGTGGAGAATTTGATTTTGAGTTTTTGAGGGAAATGATTACTATATTTACCTGAAAGGAAGATCAGATAGGGAAAAAAATAATTTCCCTTTATTAACATGCTTCCATCAGCTCTAAGATAATGTATTGCTGAGATGAGGGAAGGGGTTACTTGGAAGAAAAAAATGGTTTCCTTTTTGATAAATATTTTGTCTCTGATCTAGTGCAAAAACAAGTAGGCTGTATTGTTAAATGAGTGAAGTGATGTGGTCTCAGAGTTAAGGTGAGATTATTTCTAGATTTATTTATTTTTTTAACCTGTTTCCTCACAAGGTGATTTTTACAACCTGGCATTTAAAAAAAAAAAGGGCAAAAAAAAAAAGTTGGAAGTTAAGTATAATCATTGCAACTTCATTAATGCCCATGAAAGGAAAATATGCTGAGCCTAGCTGTAACTCATGGTCTTTTCCTGCTCTAGAGGATATTTTCAAAGCCAACCTTTGATGCAGAGATAAAATATAACTTGCTTGTAGCACTTTTCAGGGTGGTCTGTGGTAATGAGTAACTTACATCTGTGTGTGCCATCAAGCATGTTGGTCTTCCTACTGTCTAAGTTAACCCGCAGTGCAAATATTTGCTGTCTTAATGCTGATTAAGCAGAGCCAGCTAACATCTCATTCACTAACAGGTTTAGAACAAATAGGTATAAATAATTAATAAAGGAAGCTTGTTTCCTCCATATAGTAGAAATGCTAATATTTTTCTTGGTCTCATATGGAGATTGGGATATAATTCATATGGCATAATTAGCATGTTATTCATTACCCTTAATACGCACTCTGTGTGTAGTACATTGTCTGTATTGCAGCTCTGAGGGCGTAGGTTATCCAGAAGGCCTGATTCTTCCTAGTTGAACAGAAATTTAAATGAGGGGCCCTATCTACTAGATGAGCTGGCACTCTGAAATTCGTCATGTTATGTTTGATAAAAGTAAATTACATCTATTTTTTGTGTAAATTTGCTAAGCTTTACAATTTTAGAATATCCTACGAAGTTTTGGGTGTTAAAGAGAAGAAAGAGTGTGTGTTAGAGGCAGGCTGGCAGCATATTCTAAAGTATGTGGCCAAGCACATTGGGTTTTGAACCGTAAAGAACATTTGCTATTATCCTTCCCAAAGTTTCCCTGATCTTTGCCTCCATCAGATCAAGAAACGATTTACAAGCTGTAGGTTACTTCAGTCCATCTGGCATATTTTGTGTGCAGGGCATTACAGTCACTCCTCTGGTTTGGATATGAGAAGGCAATGGCTTTGCCAACACTATCTCTTTACATAGGTCTGTAAAATATTGCTTTTTGCAGATAGAAACTGGGTACTGGTATTATGTCTGTGGTAAATAGTCTTCTCCAAGTCTGTGGGCTTTTCTGGGAGGCTGCATGAACAGAGAGGCTTGCTATGGTACTGCTGCTTATAAAGTGTAGAAACGGATGACTATAAGTGGTATGGTGAAACTATAAAAGCTGATATGCAAAATAATTGAAACTGTCTTTGCTGCCCACTTCTTGAAAACTGGTCACAAGCCAAAGAATTTGGCATTTCAAAACACCCTGGTAATGGTGTAACTCCAGACAGTACAAATAGAGCTAAAGTGTGAGACCAACATTTTTAAAAACATGCTTGCTGTGTGCTAACTTTTTGGGATTTCTTGAAAAAACTAAGGCAGGAACAAACTGTATTCTGCTTCAGAAAAGCAATTCTGTGAGGGTTTCTATTAAATTAAATCCAGAGCCTATGTTTTTTTGCTGGCCCTGCTAGCCAAGTGCATTTGTAGTTGCCAGTGTCATGTTGTGTCACTCATCCTTGATTTGCACTTTGGTACAAAATGAGGAAAAAAGGCCCTGCTTTTCTTCTTGAAAGTATAGGACTGCAAAGACTTGTAAAGTTCATTCAGTTTCGATCTGTATTCCAGGGCACCCAAACACTGACCAAACAATCATGCCTAATGTGTGAAGGGGGTGATTGTGGTGGGTGGGTACTATCAGATGTAACTATGGGCATGATTTCCCCCTCCCCTTCTGTGAGCATGGAAAAACAATGAAGACTTGTCAGGTTTTCTTGGGACAATGGCATATTAGCCAGTAATATGGCCAATAACTGAAAACATGTGACCCTGATATCAGATCTGGCTTCCTGGGAAATTATTTAGATAGGATTTGACACCTTAACATGCACAGTTGCAAGAAACTCAGTTATTAATTTCTAGGCTGATTGAAAATTGATTCAGTGTACACAAGCAGCTGGTATAGAAGACAAATAATAAATGTGCTGCAGTAGTAGAGCATTTGACAAACTAACTGATAGTTTGGGCATGGTGCAGTTAAGAAAGATGCTGTTCTGAACTTCCTACACTTGCTTGTAAACAACTGTTTGTCTCCATATTAGAAAAATGTCCCTACCTGCTTTGTGAGTTAAGGGTGGAAGAGATAAGAGAGTCAGTTACTGGAGCTAGTTGACTTAAGAAGATGAAAGTAAGCTGTGAGTTCAGAAGCCCAACTCAAATCTCTTTATTGCAATAAACATGGCAGCCCACAATACATCCCTGTCAACAGAACCTGATTTCTCATTCTTTCTGGGTCTTTGTCCAAATGAATTGGCCAAGATACCGACCTGATATCCTCCAGATAAAGAGGTAAGAATAAAGGTTGGCTAATCCTGCAATGTAGGTCACACAGTGGTTGACCAGATGCATCTAGGGAGCTCACAAGGAGGATGGGAGAAGCATAATCCTCTTCCATTCTTGCTTCCTAACAGCTAGAGTTTTTAAGTATGCAGCCTTGAGTTCTGGGGGCAACAAATACCCAGTCCTTGAATCTGCCTTGTTTCCTTGAAAAACCTTTGAAATTGATGGTGATCTCCGCATCTGATAGAACAGAGCAAGTTTCAGTACTCCTTCTGTGAAGAATTTATTTATTTATATATTTATTAAATTTGTCCCCACCCATCTCCCCGCAATGGGGGACTCTGGGTGGCTCACAACTCATTAAAAACAATAAATAAATATATAATTAAAAGCCTATATACACAGGTACAAAAGATGAAGGAAAAAGTCCAGGAGGCTGATGGTTCAGGGCAGCAACGCCAGGCCTCTAAGGGGCTAGCCAATCTCACACTTGATGACTTCCCTCCCCTCCCAGGCCAGATGGCAGAGCCAGGTTTTCAAATCCCTCTGAAAGGCCAGGAGTGAGAATTACACTCAGAATCACTCTACATATGCTTTTGTTAGATAATTCCAAGTTCTAATGTTGTGAAAGAAGAAAAGATTTTCAGTTCTCCACCTCAAGCTTAATCTTGTCTATCTTTCTCCATTTATTTACCTGAATTAAAAAGCTCTAAATACAGTGCTAGAGTGTCCTAATAAGAGAGCTGCTGTATTCCTTCAATTTTGTCTGGCTGAGAATTCAGTTAAGGGACTTAACTGAAGGGCACCAGGTTGGAGAAGGCTGGCTGACAGGCTGCATTGTTGAAAGGTATAGTGGTATACTTTTTAATGTAAAGCCTATGGAGACAACAGCATCTGTGTAGGGAACTATTTATCCATCCGTATTTGAAAGATGCAGTGGGTGAATGTCCCAAAGTTCACTCTCTCACTGTAATACCCTTTAATTGCATAATTTGCTCCATTATGGGAAGGAGCAAATCTATTAGTAATAGTGACTTTCTTGAGTCCTAAAGGTTTTGTCTGGTATCTGCTCTGCAGGAGGGTCTGCTAGGTGACTTTCAAACTTTTTAATCTGCATTCAGCTTCCAGCTCTCATATTTTAGGTGGAAGTAAATTGCTGTTGTGTTAAACTTCTGTGCTTTAAAGGCTGACTATATAGATTTTGGCACAGTGTTGTAGTATAAGGATACCATTATGGTCTTGCTTTGTCTGCAGCTGGAAAGGAATAGGTAACTATTGTTAGTGGGTATATATGAAAAGTGGCAGTGGAAGCATTTAGGCCATGCTAAAGCATGACTTGGCTGTTTATCAATGAAAGATGGAAGAATTTTATAAGCTTACTGGCTCTTCTTTGAAATGAAGTAGAGAGAAAGCCCATTGACCAGCTAAAATTTTAGTGGGTAGCTCATGGAGGCAAAATTAGTATATTAAGCAGTCAAACTAGTTATATACAGAACCTCACACTGACATCAGGACTGTAGCTGTGGTTTCTGGGGGGAAAAAAAAGCCATGCTTTTAAGGGCTGGATCAGAAATTTTCAACTCTGAAACAGGCAAAGTCCATTTTATTTTGCTCTATTGGTCATTCTCAGATGTTGCTTTGTTTCTCTTACTTGAATCTGCAAGAGTCTCTGCTTTCCTTGACTCTGATTTTATAAAACCCATCTCACGCTTATAGTTGTTGATACATGTTGAACTAGCACAAAAGTGCCTGGGGGTGACATCTGTGCTTTGCCTATCTCCTCATTGTCCAATGTTATGTCATAACTTCACTCATTGAGGAAAAGAAAAAAGTCAGATCAGGTTCAGTTTTAAGCATTCCAGTTCAGCTTTAATGTTTTCTTGGGGACCTGGCTAGCATTGCATTTTGATTGTCAAGATGTACCTTTCTTATTCTAGAACTAGGTTGCTCCCAAGGGATTCTCAAGGCCACCAAATGTGAATGAAAGGGAAGTTATTGCAGGCATGGGGAATAATACCTTTATTTAATTTTGATTGTGCTTGATTTGATTTGCATTAAAATTTATCATTTGTCCTGCTTATTTAGAATATCCCTCAGCTTGCCATCCAGAGGTCAAATTCAGCCCTGGGAAAAAAGTTGCAAGTTTCTGGTATAAAACTTAAATTGCTCTCCAGTCCAGTTTTGAGAATTTCTCCCTTCCTCACTTATCTCAGGACTAGCGTGCATAGCATTTTCTGACTTTGGGGTACTGCGTTTCAGGGAGAAACCTTATACAGAGGTAACATGTAATATGGTTTAGTGGAGCTGAGTTGCACTTCTGAAAGTGCTTGGAATGGGCTCTCAAAAATTCTACATATACAATTGTGCTGTAAAGACTTATTGCAGTCACATTTTTGTAACTTAAATATGAGTAATGGAGAACCACAAGTTATAAGGACCCATACTCTCTCTTTTCCAGATTGTGTTGTATTTGTCTTTTTATAGTGATGCAGCTAAATGCTTAATTTCCTAATTTTGTTCCCTTTCTCATGAAAATGCAGCATGGCTAATTGAAATAATGGAAAGAAGGGATTTTAGATATTAAGGGAAACAAATTGCTGAATTTGAGGTGGGGGGTAGCATGAAATATTTTAAAGAACTTAAAAACTGAATAGAGTTGCTTTGCTCTTCATATATCCGCTTTAGCATTCCTATTTATAGTAGCGTAACGGTAGACTGTGTCATAACTAATTGTTTCTGCAATGCTTTGAAGTTGGAAACAATATTTTCACAGCAAAAGTTTGTGCTATGTAGTTTGGTCAAAGCATTTGTCCCTGAAGTCTCTTGATAATCGTAAAACTTACTGAAAAACAAAACAAGGCACAATTAAATTGCAAAATCATGTGGTTAAAATGATCAGAGGTCCATCCAAGGCTTTAAAACAGTTTTCCCAAATAAAGGTAGAAAGCATTATTTGATCTCTGTGTTACTTTAACCTGCTACTTGGCTGGTAAACTTCTGGAGTCGGGCTCTTCACATGTATGAAGTGACATCCCTTCAAATAATCATGGTAAGGATTCCACAGAAGATGTTAAAGTCCAAAACACTGATGTCTTCCTAGAAATGTACTTGTTAGCGGTGCACTTATTTGAGAATATGAGAACAGTTTCCTTCTGCAGCTCTCAAACATTCAGTAGCATTTTGGCCCAGCTATAGTACCCAAATATTCTGCGCAAGCAGCCCTGTTTGCACCTATACCTATGTTATACTTGGCCATGTTTACTTGTTGAATAAATCACAAGTGTAAGCCAAACAAACCACATTATGGCATGCAGCAAAATGCCAGTAGTATAGGTAGTGCTGTGTAGTGATCATCATGTTACACTGCTAGACAGATCATGGGCTGCACAGGACCTGCCGCCAGACAGAGCATGTAGTGATCCCAGCAAACCAAAGTGAAGGATTTCTAAATCCCATTGCCTTCATTTGGAGCAAATCTGCTTAGCATCTATATACTACATTCCAATAAAAAAGGGTCTTATGGTGGGTCAAGAACATATTTCCCATTGGAATAAACAAATATAAAAATGGTTACCTTTGCATCATGCTAAATTATATTTCTCTTTTACAACAAAGGTGGACTTTACACATTATGTCTTGTACTTAATTCATGAGTTTAAAACAAATATAGCCTGTGTTTATAGTTTTTATGTTTGTCTTGGTAATTATTATTTTTGATAATTTCATTTCTGTCCCACCAAATCAGATGATTCAGAATGGCTTACAATAAAATATCTATCACAAAAAGGAAAATCAGAAAATACAATTCTGAGAGAAGAAAAAAAATACGATGAATGGTTAAAACACTAAAAACTAGAAAAAATAATGAAACATTAAGCACCAAAAGTGTAACAAGTAGTCTTTGTCAACTTCATTATGATAAGGAGCTACAATATTCTATAAAACGGGGCTGTCCATAGAAAATATTGGCCTCCTCCCTCCCATTCTGTTAGGTTAGTGACAATTAAAATAGGTCATTTGAATTATTACATTGTAGGAAAATAATGATTTTAGTGTCACTTAGCTTGGCCTTAAACATATAACATTTCTGACTTCTACTTGGAGAAGTGAATAAAATTCACAGTTGTAGAAGAGGCTTCAGCAACATCTAATTTCACTACTAAAACTTGTTTTTGTTAGTCTAAGAATAAATCAGGTTCTCTGTTAATTACAAGGTTGTGCAATGTTTCTCCCCGAAGTCATCATTTAATCCTTGCATTGTTGGCTAAACAAAGCAAGGAGGTTTCTTTACTTTGAGAGGAAGTCGCTGTGGCCCTGCAGTTGAATCCATATTAGGCATAAACTAAATATAGAAGTATAATCCAGGAGTGAAGTCACATTTGCTGTTGCTCCTGGGTGGCTTCCAGACTTTCTCTCTATTTATTCTTTAGCATGTTCCCATTTATCAGTTTTTAAGATCCAGATTTTGTTCCATTCTTTGTGGTTTTAAAAAAGAAACAGAAGTAGTGTATTATAGGAAAACAGCGTGCCAGAAATAAAACTGAAGCAAACATGAGTTATAAATGTCTCTTCAGTATGCAAAACTGGAGTTCTTGCCTTATGAGATGGTGTGCTGATTTATTAGGATTAATCAATATGTCTTACAATTGCCTAGAGATTAAACGTGGGTCTCACAGACTTTATACTACCAGTTATTTATCTAGTATATTTAGTATTATTGCTGTAATGACATAAAGCTTGTTATCATTTGCCTTTAAGCAGCTGGCTATCAAGGATATTGAAATTGGTTGAAGAACTATCTGATCTTTTCAGTTTTCTCAAGCAAATGTAAATTTCATAAGCCATAGGGACATAGACAAAATTCCACATGGTTGGCAGTCAGAAATGACAGAAGTTTAACTTCATCTGTATTTTTTGGGAGATATTAACTAGTAGGTATTGTTGGTGGTTCAGGTTTGGATTTTTCTGGTTCTAATATTTTATTTATAACCTATTGTTAATTGGGTGCTATAAGTATTTGTCATTGCAAGGTACTTTGAGTTTCTTTTGGGGAAGAAAAGAAAGAGACGTATAATATCTCACTATCGCAGCCACAAGTAAAATGTGGCTTCTTATGACAACTTAAGCAAAACTAAACTTTCTTAAACTTACATATCCATTGTTTCATACCGTATTATGGATCAAAAACATTCCAAAAGCATCATTATCACTGCAGTTGGAAGAATTATCCTGTAGGAGTACCATTTGTAGTGGTCACCCCAGTATATGTATATACCTCTTTTAGTGGTGCTGATTATGGTATTTTTTATGTTAAAGCTTCACAGAAGTACAAAACATGTCCAGCTGTTTCAACTGGAGACCATGATGCAGGAACACAGTGGCAGTTGTCAGCCTTTGGGTATTTCAAAAATGCTATTTATCTTGATTTTACATCCAAGTATAATCTTCTTTTATTTGTCACTTATTAAATTTATATCCCTTTCTAAGTCGAGGCAGTTTAAATTGAAATAACAGCTTGGTAAAAGATGGGGATTTGCCATTTTCCTAAATACTAGAACAGAGCAGCCAGACATGCCTCCTTGGGAATACATTCCGTAGTCTTAAGGCCAGGCAGGCGATGTTGTCTAATGACATTATTATATAAATTGGTTGGATCCTGGTTAGTAATACTTAGAAGTGGATCCATTATAAATAGAGCTTGTTTCAAGATGATTATTTGGTATGCTTGAACCAGAACTAAGTTTGGATTCAATTTAGTTTTCTTCCTAAATTGGAAGATCTCAAACCTAACTTGCCAAAGCTTTTAATTTTAATATAGTTGTCACATTAAGGGCCAGAGTGGTGTAGTAGTTAAGGTTTCTCTCAGCCCAGCCAACCTCACAGAGGGTTTTTTGTGTAGGGAGAAGAGGAGGAGGGAGTGCAGTGTACACACCCTGACCTCCTGAGTTAGAGCAGGATATAAATCAAATAAATTTGCCCTAGTTCTGCTAAAACATAGGTAAATATAGCATGCTGACCCAACAGATTAATGTATTTGTTTAGGGGCCAAACAGCAATATGTTTTCTCCATAGGTTTATCCTGTTTACACTGAAATATGCAGTGGTGAAAATCTGCCTTCATATGCAGTGGAAACCCCCTTGTACTTCACCTTGTACTCTTTTATAGAAAGACACATTTTCTAACTTGACTGCAAGATTGGCTGAAAACAGTGGACTGAAGGAGGTAAGGAAGGGGGACCTTCAGCTGCTAGCAAGGTCTTCCTGGCCTTGTCTGGGCTCAGAAGCTAAGCAAGATCAGGTCTGGTTAGAATTTCAATGGAAGATCAGGGAATACTAGGGCTGTAGGCTAAACAGGGGTGGGGGGACATGCTAGAAGGTGGCAGTGGCAAACCGCTTCTGTACTCTGGTCTAGTGGTGAAGGCACCAGGCTAGAAACCAGGAGATGGTGAGTTCTAGTCCCGCCTTAGGCATAAAAGCTGGCTGGATGACTTTGGGCCAGTCCCTCTCTCTCAGCCCAACTCACCTCACAGGGTTGTTGTAGGGAAAATAGGAGGAGGAAGGAGTATTAAGGCATGTTCGCCACCTTCAATTATTTATAAAAATAATAAAGACAGGGTTAAAAAAAAAAAACCCTACGTGGACATGTCCATGAAGTCACCAAGACTCAAGCTTGACTTGAGGGGACTTTACAGAAAGAACTGGGAGGTGGATTCTTTTAAAGGTCTGTCGTCTTAGGAGATGTATACAAATGGAGCAAGCACTTTGATTGGCAGCAGTTGGATACCTAGCTTTATCCAAACAATTTGTTCCCCCCAAGAGCTGTGTATCAGTTTGATTCTGTCCAGTTGTCTTATTCAGCCTGATAGTGTGTGTGTGTGTGTGTGGGGGGGGCATCTGAGTTCCATTAAAAATAATTATACAGTTTTCCCTAAATAAGTTTCAGTCTCTGAATAGCTGTAGTGCTTATGAATAATTGAAGGACCAGGACTCCAATTAATTCAGTGGGTTTTTTTTTTTTAAAGGAAGCCAGTAGGCTGAGGTAGAAAGGGAGAATCACCTTCTAATAGTGACTTGCAAGCTTCTGCTGTCTTTGTAGTGAGGCCATGTGGAAACTCAGGGTAGAGAGGGCATTTTGTGCCACTGCCAAGGCACATGCTGTACCAGTGCAGAGGAGCAAAGTTCTTGGACAAGAGCTCTTCAGGGCCCTTGCTAATGTGTAACATTGACTCCAAAACAGTTTTTAAAGCAAACTTGACAGCAGGCAAGCAGTTTTGCAGTTTTGTAATCATTTTACTTCAGCGCTGCAGAATTTCATTTTGAGCCTAGTAGCACCAAGGGAGTCTGGCACAATTGTTGCATTATGCATTGGGTCTTAATGGACTCTGCAGCGATTGTTATTGCTTATTTCCTTGGCATAGGGATGTCTTGAGGTGAATTAGGTTTAAGAGAGAATTTCCTCACAGCCATCCTGTGTGGTTTTACAAACACAGGTAGTCCTCAATCTATGACCATTTGTTCAGCAACCATTTGAAGTTATGACGGTGCTGAACGAATGGTGGTTATGACCAGTTCTCGGAGTTCTGGCTGTCCCAGCACCCCCATGGTAACATGGGTGTGATCTGGGCACTTGGCAACTGGTTCGCACTTAAGACTGGTTGTAGCATCCTGCAATCATGTCATCACTATTTGCAACTTTCCCTGCCAATTTCTCCAGAAAGACAATGGGGAAGCTGGCAGGGAAGATCGCAAGTTGCTGGGGTGAGTTTTCCCCACCTGTGTACCATCCCCCATCCTCTCTCTGCTTGTGCCAGCCACTCACGCACTCCAGCGTACCATTGTCTCTCTGTGCCTCCCTTGCACCCAACCAGCGCTGCACCTTTTGCACACCCCCTTGCACCTGTGCTGGCACCCCCTCGCACTCTCCCCAACCTGCGCTTCTTGTGCACCCCAGCTTGTGCACCCTCCCTAACTCTCCCCTGCACACTCCCTCACTCGGCAGCAACCACTCACCTGCCTGACAGCCTGGGACTGGCAACTTCTTGTTAGCTTCCCCCACTGACTTTGGTTGTGGGAAGCCAGCAAGAAGTTGCCTTGCCTAATGATGGCAACTGGGACTGCAGGGATTGCCATCGCTAAGCGATGTGGTCACACTTAACAACTGCATCGCTTAGTGATGGAAATTCTGGTCCCAGTTGCCATCATAATTCAAGGACTACCATTAAACCTTTGATTAGATGAAGGATCTACACCTCAAACAATTTGCTTTCACTGGTGTGCATCTACCCTGTCTGTGTAAAAATACATTAAAGGCAGCTTTATGTATGTTTGGCTTTCCCAGAAGAAGCTGATGGAAGACAAGACATCAGCTTGTCCCTTGTTGCCAAAGGACAGTAAAAATGCTTTTCCAGCAGTACCCCTCAAGCTGCAGACAAGTTGCTTTAAGGGGAAGCAGCCTGTATAAAATAGTGAAGATGTACAGCCTGGTCATTGAGATTCCACAAGAATCTTTCCACCTTGTTTGGATTAAATTTGAGGTGCTCTTCTCCTTCTCCTTCTTCTATATTCAGGGTTCTCATTTATTTCTAAATTCAGATGAGTCAGGGAGCTTGATCACCAAAGAGGACTCTAAGACTCCATTGCTGCCTATAGAAGTGCTTTTTCAACCTTTATTATATAGGTGCACATAACATTGCCTAGCATCTCTTTGTAAATATCAGCAGAAATGTGATTGGATGTGTGTTAGATCATTCTTTGCATGATTTTTGTCCTGTTCCAAATCTCTTAGCTTTCCTGTCCCCTTGAATGGCTTTTTGCAGCCTTACATTTTCAAATCCCAGTAGTTAAGTTTCCTTTTTCAAAACAGCTGCCTTTGTAACATTATGTCCACTGGCATGCAAATTGCACTTAGGCCCTAATATGTGGTTAAGCAATATCTTGAACATAAACGTTATTTTTCTGACTGCACTAAGAGTTGTTAGTGCTGCAAGTATTAACTTCAACTTTTGGAAACTAAAAGGGATGAATAATAACCCTATGGTAAAATGGATTTTCAGAAAGCCAAAACTTGGCAAGCAATTTTTCTATCATTCATAAGTCTCCATGTGTCTGGTCAACTGTTATTCCACCTTCCTCTTCCATTTTACATTTTTATAGCAGAGTTCTTTGAGAAACTCATCCATTATGGATTTTTATTTTTGTCCCTTAAAAGATCTGTTGACTTTTTCTTCACTGGAAGAAGCAAAGGAAATGGGAGCATTTTTAAAGAACTGGCTGTAGAAATGAAAAGTGGGAATTGGCAGTCAGGCAGGTTTGTTTGAATTCCAAATCTGTGGTCTGAATTGGTTACTAGAGTTATATTTTTTAAAGGAATCAACAGGCTTTGGATTAGAATTGATTGTCATAGAACTTGCTGCAATCTGATGCAATAAAATTTCACTGCCCTTATCTCTTTTCTGGCTATAGGACCTAGACAGAGACCATTACTGTATAGAATTGGTCCTTTGAATGCAATCAAAGAGAAGGTACAGTAGTCTAAAGCTGTGGAATTATTTCTATTGGGTTCTGTAGTAATTGATATTACCCCTGATAGTATTCATCTTTATATAAAGCTGCTGAGGAAGGCAATTTAGCTAAGCAGTAATCAGTATGCCGATGATGTTCAGGTCTTTGTTCCTCTTTTCAGTTTATTCAGGTGACGGAGCTGAAGGGTTTAAATAGAATCTGGAGTCAATATGGACTGGGTGAGGACTAACAATTCAGAAATTCTGTGAGTAGTGGTTCTGTTAGGTAAGATTGTACAATACCCTATTGGCCAGAATCAGCCCTAACTTTAGGCTCTTAAATAGCCTTTCTGGCAACATACATTTTTCATCATTTGGAGATTTGGCTGCCTGAAGCAGCTAGATTGATTTGCAGTAGTTTGGGGAATATACCACCTGTGCTGAAATACTGTAGCTTCTTTTGTTGACTTCAAGCATAAATTGAGTATGCTACTTTTGATGTGTGTAGGTATGGACTGTCCACTGTCTTTATGAAATGGAGGAATGTAAATAAGTAGTAAATAGAATGTAAATGCTCAAAATAAAAGTTTTTTTTTTAAAAAGGAATCATCCAATAATATTGATCATATTATAGCGCTGAGATCATAATGCATCAGTATCAGAGGATCTGCATTGACTGCCAGGTTTTCAGATTCATGCAAAAAGATGATTTTGATTCTTGAACATTTAAGGCTCTGAGATAATCCACATTTAGCTCTTACTCTGGCAATTTATGAGAATACAGAAAAGGAAAGAGAAGTTTTCTTCCTGTTTTACCCAACTTCTAGAATACTATTTTAGAATACAGATATCATTAGATACAATTTCTATTCTTTTACTGTTTTTATTGCAGTGTGTGTTTGATATATATTACTGAATTTTATTCTTTGGATGTTAGCTGTATTGAATCTTTTCAAATATGCTGGATATAAATGTTAGTAAATAATTAAATATTGGTAGCTAAGAAAAACAATTATAAATGGGTTTGTTTTTCACACACACACACACACACACACACACATAATTTCTAGTGCTTGTACTAGAAATAATAGCATGCAAATATACCACTTGCCAATCTAGCTTTGGAATCTGCAGAGAAGGAAAAAAGCTGTTGGAGTTAGTAAAATTGCCAGGATGAAAACAAGCTCCCTGGTTATTAGAAGATGCAAAATTCATGGAGAGAATAACTTGTGCTCTTCTTTGACTAAACAGTTGTCTCTGCAAGCTATATAGGAATCTTTACCTTAAGTGAATTTGAATGCATGCATCTTTTTCTGTGCAGGTTCCTTGCAGATAGGCTGGACTTCCAGTGTCTCTAGCTATGCAGGCTGGGGATTATGGAGCTGAATGCCAAGGTAGCTGACAGTACCTGCTTGAGGAAGGGTGCATTTTGCTTCACGCTTCATTGGTGCGTGGATGTCAAGAATTGTTAGAGAAGTAGGTGCAAGTAGGTCCAGAGTCGTTTTGGAATTGGGTGGTACCTAAATCAAATAAAAAGCCTAAGTTCATGTCTATTGAATATTGCTATGTTAGTTTAATATCTTGGCATTTTGTTTAATTTGTACTCATACATATGGCAGTGTTATGATTTGATGCCCCCTCATAATGAAGATTTCTGCAAAGTTTGTATTTAAAAAACAATTGTTCTTAATGGAATTCTACTTCTAACTTAACTTGCTTTAAGGTCAGATCAGTCAGCTATAGAATGACAAGTGTTAAGCCTGCAAGAATCTCTCTGCTTCAGTATGGGTGAGATTCAGCCCTTGAGAAATACTTTCCACCCTCTTATCAAATGCCTTGGAACTCCTCCTGATTTATTGGAAGTGCTAAGCATGCTGAACTTAAGCACTGCATTTTTAAAAAGTCTTTCTTCGTTGAGCTTGAATATGCAAAAGAGAGCTTTTCAAACATGATTTATTTCACCTATTTAATTGACAACTGTAGATTTGCCCGGCATAAATATCTTAGCATTTCCATCACTCTTGTATTTGCTCTCTATTTTTTACTGCATTTGGTTCATATAAAACCCAAAGACTGCATTCTTTCCCTCCTGCACTGTTAAAAATGCAGATTTCTCAGTGTAACCCTCTCCCTTTTTAAGCTTCCATAGATAATTGCAAATAGAAATCTTACAGTAGTTCCAAAATATGCCAGTTTCTTGTGCCTGTTCATGTTGATTGACTCTGTCCAGATTTTGCCTGTTGATTAACTTTACTGTCTTATATTTTAGAACATATGCTTTTAAAAGAAAATAATTTGTGTTGGCTTATCTTACACCGGTGTTTTCAAACATGGCAACTTCAGATGTGTGGACTTCAACTCCCAGAATTCCCCATGCTGGCTGGGGAATTCTGGGAGTCGAGGTCCATACATCTTAAAGTTGCCAAGGTTGAGAAACACAGTCTTACACCATTGGATTTCATATAAAACTATATAAACAGCAAGTATATTAAAAATCCTACAGCAGTTAAAGTAGCCAGTTATTAAAGGTTACTTTAATAAGCCAAATAAAAGAGGATAATTAATAAAAAGACTGATTATAAAAAAAATCATCCATAAAACAAGAAGGCATCCAATCAGATGGTGTCCTAAAGAAACATGTCAGCAAGAAGGGTGCTGCTGCTGATTGTTCAAGAAACTTGGGCCTTTTCTGATTTACTAAAGAATACTCATTTTACCTCCTTTTCCTCAAATGGCTGGAACTTGGTTCCCATCAGGACACAGTAGTAGAGTGGGAGCTGCTGAAACTGCTCCTCTGTAGTCAAGTTTTGTGTTTGCTTGTCTGTAATTGCTTTTTAGGAAATCTCATCTCTGTTACTAACCCCTGTAAGAGAAAATGTAGCCCGTGTGTGAAAACTGGAAAGCATCACAAACATAGGAAATGCTTCTTAACATCTGAATTGCTTTTCCTCCTTTTTGGCTGTTGTTCATGGTAGAAAAAGCTTATCTTCTTGATCTTATTCCCTTTTTTGAGCTGCAAAATGCAGTGTGATTTTATTGCATTTTTTTTATGTTGCTTGTGCTTTGCATATACTACAGAGTCCCAGATCGCAGTATATTTCGTGTATCTATTAAGAAAACAGGGCTGTTAACTATACAGTATTAGCGTGAGGTTTGTGTGTGGTGCCGTTTCTTAATTGGATCTAAATTGGTTATTGGAGTGTGTCTTTTCTGAATCCAGAGATCTCTTTTCTCTTGCAAAACTCAGTAGTTCTCTTAAGAACTTTCAAAAACTGCCTTAGACCTGCTATCAACATTTCTCAGGCTGCCCAAACTCTGTGGTTTTGTTAATTCTCATTGAATCATAGAGAAAGAAAGAGAATTCATTTTTGGAAGTTCTTCTGAAAAAAGTAATGCTAATGAGCCTGATGTTGGTCCCAGTTGCACTTGGCTGTGAATACACAGAATCCTGCACAGATAGATTATGGATGCAAGTAGTTGCATGGCAGAGCCCTTTTTGAGCACTGAAGTCAAATTTTTGTTGGCATTCCTGTAGCATTCTTCATACAGGGTCTGCTCAGAATAACTTAAGACAGTTCAAGCAAAGAATACAAATAGGGAAAAGGGTTTTCAGACAGGGTGTATGGAACCACAGTGACTTCCTGAAGACTTCATATCCGGAATTAGATTTGGGTTGTATTTTGGATTCAGGCAATTGTTTTGGTAAAGTGGCATTTCCACTTCCTTCTGAAACATTGCCTTGTATGTTAAATAAAAAGCAGATGCTTGCGTTAATTTATTTTTGTTCTTGAAAACTGTTTTTAGTGGGAGAGTACATGATATAAACACTGTAGGCCAATCCAATTACAGATCTAAACTGTCTGCTTTTCTTCCTTAAAGGATTAACCCTAGATATTTATTGCATTTCTATCCCCTTTCCTCTGGGAGCTTAAGAGTGCCTGGGTGTCTCCCTTCATTTTATCTCCAAAACAACCCCTAGGTTGGGCAGAGAGAGAGAGAGAGAGAGCAAGAGCGCTCAGCTTAGTCACCCAGTGAGCTTTGCAGTCAAGTTGGAACTAGAATTTGGGCCTCCCCATTTCTATTCTTTAATCATTGTGCTACACTGATTGCTATGGAGGACACTACTTGTCCCAACCCTATATACCTCCTGTGCTATTATTTTCATCCCCTTCTAACTCTCCTCTCTAACCTGTATGCTTGGATATTAGCTGTTGTGCCTGCTGGTATGGGGTGTCTTGAACTAGGTCTGTCACTAAGAAAGCAAATGTCTTTGGTTAATGGGCACAAGCCACCACTGGATTATTCTTTTCATTATGAGGTTTCAGCCATCGCTGCTTCTTTGAGCTTTTATATTTTTCTTAATTTTGGGGGTGGACCAGCTTATTTTCTTTTTGAAGCTGTATTGTTGGAATATTGTACTGCCTGTAGAATTCCCTTTGAGGTTCTGCTAGCATCTTCAGACTGGAAGCAAAGGAGAGGAAATGTTTTTCAATAGCTTTGCATTGCTTCAAAACTATTTAGAAAGTTTGCTACTTAGTTCGTTTGTTTTTGCACAAATTTTGAATTCTTCAGAACGTTTTACATCTATAAAACCTTAGTTTTAATCACTGCTGCCCATTATGTGTACTCCTGATTTTCAAAAGATAGTATAGGAAGGCCAATGTAGTGTAATAACACATCACATAACTAGGATATTCACAATCTCCTCTTGGCTGAGAAACTCCTTAGATGATCTTGGACCTGTATCTCAGTATAATCAACCTCACAATAGCCAGGGCTTTGACAGTATCAAAGATGGAAGACCCTCTGGATTCATCAGGCATCTGGGTCAGATTATTTTAATCAGTCCTCCACCCCTCTAGAAGTTTATAGTATCTGCTAGTCTAAAACCTATCAGAGAGCAATCTGTCCATGAAACTGAGTTACAGAGATCTCTTTTGCTTTCAGATCAGTAACACCAGTCAAACAAAATACCAATTCCAATGTATGTTGTGTTGCATGTGTGAGATCAGTTACTATTTGGGACAAGTTCACTGTCATTATGCTAAATATGAAATTCTGAGCCAGCCCTACTGGACATGCTCAGCATGGATATTGAAATCCCTAAGACGAGATATTTAGAGTCGATTATGTGCAACCACCTAGATTTTCTTCATAGTGATCTGTCACTAACATGGTCCTTTGCATCTTCCAGTGGTGTGCCCATCACCATTGTGACGGAGTCCATCCACCTTGCTGCTGACATCCTCTTCTGTTTCCTTCCGCCTTTCTCAGCATTAGAGCTTTCTCCAGGGAGCCAGGTCTTTGTATAGTGTGTCTGGCTAATTTGAGCCTTGTCATTTGTGCCTCAAGTGAGAACTTTGGGTTGATTTGTTCGATGACCCATTTGTTTTTTTTCTTGGCTGTCCAGGAGTCAGGAGTCTTTTTCAGTCCCAAAGTTCAGAAGTGTCATTGCTCTTTCTGTTCTGCTTCTTCAAAGTCCAGCTTTCACTTCCATAAAGTGCCACGGGGAATACCATGACGTGCATTATTCTGATCTTTCTAGGTTTAGACCCCTCATGGCATTTGAATATCTTTTCCAAGGCCTTCATGGCTACTCTAGCAAGTGTTAGTCTGAGGTGTATTTTTTGACTGCTTGTTCCTTTACTGTTGATGGTTGGCCTTTAAAGGCAGAAGCTGTCCACCACTTCAGTATCTTCATTGCCAGTTCTAAGGCTGGTGGTTCTACCTGTTGTCATTAGTTTGGTCTTTATATTTATAAATTATATTTTATGTTGTATTTAATTTTAGTCCTATTTTATTGCTAGAGCTTGTAGACTTTTTGCATTTTCAGCGATCAGGGCAGTGTCATCAGCATCGTACAAGTTATTGATGTTGCTTCCTCCAGTTTTAAACCCAGACTCCTCTTCTTCCTGTCCAGCTTCTGTTAATATATATTCTGCATATAGGTTGACTAAATAAGGGGGGAGTATTCAATATACAGATTTTAGAGTAGCCCACCAGAAATCACTCTGGCTAGCTCAGGAAGAGAGACGGTTTTGTGATGAGTGGACAGTACACTAATAGTATCCTTATATTATCCCAGCCACACAAATACAGCAGCAGACACTAAAATTTGGCAGACTATTGGATGGAGCTTGTGGTTTCTGAACTGGTGGACAGAAAGATTGATTCCTCTCTTACTCAAATCTCTGTAATATGCGCCAGGTCACTGCTTTCGTACAGGATTAAACCCTGAATAATAGACATTCTACCACAACTGAGGTAGCATTAAAAGCTAACCTTCAGGTGGTTTAATAGTTAATTAATAAACAATATATTACTTCAGGGAAGAGACTAGGCTTCTGACTAGGTTACCTGTAACATTTCCAGTTTGGAAAAGGTGACAGAAGACTTTCTCCCTTCCACTTTAGTGTGTGGCTTGACTTGTTTCCATGGCCCTTCCAAACCATTGTACAGAATTTGTCAAGTAAACACATCTGGCTGCTGCACTTCTCCTGTCTGCATGTCACCCTGAAAACTGTTACTTTAGAATTTATATGTTTTGTACAATGAAGTGCTGTGTCACTGTAAGGAGGAAAGCTGTGCCTGGACTTTTTGATCATTTCCATTTCCCTTGACCATTAAAGTGGGAATGTGGCTTGCCTGATTAAAGCGATAAACATCTCCCATTCAAGCATGTAGCCATATAATGTCAGAGCCATCTCTGTTTAAATACTGTTTCAGACCCTTATGCCTATATCATTTTTTTAAAGATTTTTTTTATCCCACCTTTATTATTTTTATAAATAACTCAAGGCGGAGAACATACTAATCCCCCTTCCTCTTCCTATTTTCCCCGCAACAACAACCCTGTGAGATGAGTTGGGCTGAGAGAGAGGGACTAGCCCAAAGTCACCAGCCAGCTTTCATACCTAAGGTGGGACTAGAACTCACAATTTCCCGATTTCTAGCCCGTTGCCTTAATCACCAGACCAAACTGGCTCTCTCATGGGATGCTATGACATCGCAGCATATTTATAAACATTTTGATATGAAATTTATGGTAGCAGTTGCTGCCATTTGTTAAAAATTTCTGAGTGGCATATTTGTAGTATTTAGTTGTGTAATGGGTTGGGTCAGCACAGCTTATGAGCTACCAAACAAGAGTCTCTTTACTATATATTATAGCTTGTCAGGTACTGTAAAGGATTGTAACCAACCTTGGGGAAGGTATGAATGAGCAGTTAAGGAGAAGCTTGGAGAAAAGATTACACAGTCCAGAGAGTGAAAGAAACATGAGAAAGAAACTTAAAATAGCCCTTTTTAAATTTTGTTTGGGATATGATGGGACAGAGAGAAACTTCAGCAATCTTTTGAGATTCTGTTCGAAACAATAAAGTAGCATTCTTGGAATCCCTGTGGTGTCTGTTTCTTGACCTGTCATACCTCAGAGGGCTGACATTAATTTTGAAAGTCTGGCCAGGTTACTTACTAACTCCATCAAGGTGGGGTTATTTTGTGTTTCTCATGCCTTCCCCAAGGTCAGCTCTAAATTCTTTTACAGGTATTCAGTAGAACAACTGAATTCCCACTCAGCCCAAGCTATTGTCTTTCTCAGCTTAACTTACCACATTTGGTTATTTTGGGAATAATTGGAAGAGGGAACCTGAGGTTCCTGGAGGAAAAGCTGGATATCAGTCAAACATACCGTATCACACATGGGCAGAGTCCTCTTTGTTTTGTGATGCAGCTTCCTGAGGCAAGAGTGAGAAGGCTCTGCTCGTTTTGAGCTGGCTTTCTAGTAGGGTGAAAGAGGATAGATTGGCATTGCTTGTCCATTTTTACTAATGTCTTTTTTTTTCTTTTTTCTCCACAGGCTGGCAGTGATGGTGAAAGTATAGGCAACTGCCCTTTCTCTCAGAGACTCTTCATGATTCTGTGGCTCAAGGGAGTGGTATTTAGTGTTACAACAGTTGACTTGAAAAGGTAGGGAACTCGGCATTCTTAGGAACTTCTTACTGTATCTGGTTGCCTGTGAGAGTTTTAAGTATTTCCTTTCCTACACAGCAGGATTTTAAAAATTATGGTCCTGTTGCTTCTCATTTCTGACAGGAGATCAATCCCATGTAGCAAATACCTTTCTTCATGTTGCTGCTTTACAAACTCCTCTGTTTCATGAGTTAATATCAGAGACAATAATTTTTCACAGCTGCATTATGCAAGATCATGGAAGTTTTTCATTATGGGCTCTGGGTGACACACTTACGGATCCTGAACACTGTAGTCCCATGGAGAGCATTCTGTACTTGGGAAGACTTGGAGCATGTACTTCTGTAGAGTAATTCTCTCTTCTCAGTCCTTTTTCTCTGTGAGATGCTTGCTCCATAAGGGGGTTGAGTGCTGCTGAGGAGATTCCATTATTTTTATTTTTTTAGCATTCATTAATAAGTTGCATTAGTTTCTGCAGTAGTAATCATCACATTAAAAAAAAAAAACTGGAGAAGTGCAGATATTGGGTTTTGAGTCTTCCTCCAACATCTGTAGCTTCTAAAGCACACTCTGCCAGTGTCCATGTTGGGGCACTAAATTGCTGCTCATTGCCATTCCCAGGCTTCATTTTGACTAAAGGCGCAAAGTATAGTAGATTCCTATACTTACTGTTGAAAACTTGTACGTCCTGTGTGTAGGAATGGGGGTTCCCCATTGGGGGCACTGTTTTGGCAAAGGGCACGGCAAAGACCAGTATTTCTAGATCCCACTGAGACTTACAGGCAAGGGTAATGTTAATGCCCTCAGAGCCACTTCAGTTAGCTGCTCCAGCTTAATGTCATTCCCAAGCCCTACCTCATTAGTTTCTTAGCAGGGTGTAAGTGGTTTCAGTAGAAACTACTCTGATGTTGTCTGCTGCATTGCTTATTTTGAGGCTTACAGCTTGGCAAGACTCTCATCCCCCCTCACCCCACCCCCCCAGTCTGTGCAATGCTTAGTGTGTATCAAAAAGGGAATTTGAGGACCCTTCATCTCGATACCAGCAGCATTCTGCTCTTCCACTGTGTCACTGTCAAAGCAGATTGTCCCAAAGGCAAGCTGGTTCTTCCTCTTCTCCCCTGCGTAACTGATACAAGGTCTCTCATGTTCATCTTACATGTTGAAGCACGAAAGGAACAGATTAACGATATTGAAATGCAGTGTTGGACAATTGCTCCATCAGCCAGGGTGGGGTCATTACTCTCTGACAGTATGTCTGCTTATGCAGCATGGAGTTTTCCCAGGAAGCCAAGAGTAAAGTGAAGGACTCTTAATTGATGGAGGTCTTTTCAGTTAGTGCACTGCTGACCCCATGAACCCCATCAAAAAGTGAAAAACAGCACCCACTAAGTGGATATGAACCCAGTGAATTAGCAGTGCTGTTTGTCTCTCTCTTCATGGAATGAGAAAAGTGGTGGGGGAGGTAAAGACTTTCCCCATCCATTTTGGGGGCTTTTGGTGTTCATGGGAAATCCTTTGAGCCCTTCCCTATTATGAGGGCTACTCTTTTTGAAGTTTTGGTTTCAACTGAAGTTGTTTAAGCCTTCAAACTTTCCAGCTTTGTAGTCTTGGAGCAGGTCTTCCTGACTTGAAATTTTATCTGGGAAAAGTCACACTACTACTCATGTTGTGTATCTTCCAAAAGGTTGTCTGATTTCTACATTTAAAAATCCCTTAGTGCTGCTGGCATCTTTCGTGTCTCCATCTTTGAGATCTGAGTGCTCTCTTAATTAATGATCCACAGAGGCCATGGCATTTTTCAGCAGCTCTGCTAAGCTGTTTTCCCTTTTGTGTATTTCGGTGGCCCAAAGAAAGTACATTCAGGTTCTATTCCATGTTTGCAGATGACAGCCATGTTGTTCCTAGTAGACCTACCACCACCACTCTTCCCCCCAATTTCTTTACCCAGTCACTCTACTTGGGCATTTTCTACTCTAGCTTCTCTGCTTCATAGCATCTCTCTTTGACCTGTGCAGAGCAGCTGTTTGGCCTGGCTTACTGTCCATTATGAAGCCTTGCTAACTGGGTCTCAGAGCCAGGGCAGATGCTAGTTTTGGCCAAGTGCAGTTGTCTTTGCTGCTTTAACTAGATCACTTGACCCTCCCCCCAACAACCCTTACTAGTACATTGCTGTTCATGCATATATGTGATTTCACATATGACAGGTTGGTTGCTCCTAATGGTGGTCTGTCTTCATGGTCTCTCTGCATTCATGCATACAGTTTCCGTGCCCATGTCCAGGGTGATAGGAATGGTGAATAGGAAGGAAGGTATGTGAATATGTAATACCAAGTCTAAGAAATTACATTTATCTCTGAGAAACATGGCTAATATACTTTGGTTCACATTTGTATAACATTGACAATTGTTAACCATCAGAAAAATAAAACTTTATTCCAGGATAGAAACCCGTGCTTTTGTCTTGCTGTGGACTTTCTGTTTCACAACCTGAGTCTTGGTTTGTTTAATAACTGTTCCCATTCCCTTAAAAGGGAAAACTTATTCTTCCCTTCTGTTAGGGCATAAAAATTGAGTTTCAGCATAGCCATCGTAGGTCAACAGTGCATCATCCTCACCTACGTCACCACCAAAAGATGACAATAATATGAAAGTTCCTGTCTCTAGTACATATTTGTAGAGACTTGGGTGAATTACTGTAGTATGTACACAGATCCTGCCAGTTGAAAAGATCACAACTAAGGAATTGTGAAACACAGGAAAAAGTTAATGTTATAAATTTACTGTTCTGTGACATCCATTTTCCTTTGTTACCATCTTGTTATATATAATACTGTGCTAACAAGAGGATACTTGCAGCTCTGATCTGTTAATAGTTATGAACACAAGCAAAACTATATGCAGGCTAAATGGGGACATGCCAGCCCTTTCTCCCCCGCCAAGTACTCATATGCTTTCTGCCATTGCTAAAGACAGAGGCTTCATTCTTTTCCCTCTTCAGGAATGCAGCTTGTGTCTGTGTGCAGGAATTAGACAATCTTTGTTGGCCAGAGTAGCGTTGCAGCGTCCAGAGTTCTAGCTTGTTTGGGAATACAGGACGCCTTTTGGATTTGATTTTGCAGAGCCTTGGAAGGATTTTTGGCTAAAAGGGGGATGGAGGAGCTTGAGCCAGTGGTTTTCAGACTCTCTTCTTGAGAACTCTGGACGTTCTTAAAAGCTTAAAAGAATGACTAATCTTTTTTCAGAAGTTAATACGAGAGGCTGCCTTCTTTACCAAGCTGGGCTGGATTGCTGGCTGCGTTTTAGGCTTCAAGCAGTTTATGCAGAGCAGAAATGAAGACCAACAGGCTGAGCCGTGCCCCCATCTTGCTGGCTGAGTCCTATCAAATTCCTTCTCTAAGGCAGTAGTGTTCTACTGCAAATATACAAGATTTCTGTGGAGGACAAAGTGTGTAGATAGAGTTCCATATAGATGACAAATATGTTCTAATGTACTGGCTTGTTTAATTTAATGAGGTTTGGAAATGAACCTCAAAAACATTGTAGGCAGAGCCTAGCCTATTTGACTTCTACTGCTCTGAAGCTTAGGTGGCAATGAGGAGGAGTAAAAAGAGGCTTCTGCTAGAACAGTCATGAGCTATATGCATATCACATGCTTAGCTTGTCTCTGAAAGACATAGCGTGTTAGTAGAAATGCTCCCCCCCCCCAGTTTATTGTATATGGGGTAGGCCACATTGTTTAGGACTGAAAAAGAGTGCTAAATTGAGGTTAACCTCTTCCAGTCTTTGGTTACAGAAGATGATAGTCTAGAGCAGTCATTCAGAAATGGGGTGGCCGCACACCCTGACTCTGTCTTTTCTTTCTATTCTTCCAGTGTGGAGGGAGAAACAGGGTGAGAGAAGTGAAGACACCCCCCCCCCCATCAGACAAAGATGGCTATGATACTAGTCAAGATGGATGTTCCCATTTAATCAGGCACTGTAGTTTAGTCAGTTGTTCATCCAAGAGTAGCAATAGGTTCATTTTTTCCTGTGATAGTTTTTTCAACATTTTCTTACTTTAAAATAGAAAAAAAAAAAAAAAGAATACCCAGTGTCACCTTTCCAACCAAATCTTAATATATTGGCCATTGGTTTAAAACTGAGCTGCTTTATTAACACAAAACAATTAAAGATGACAAGGAAGAAGGCCAGGGAAAGTTCTACAGCAGGTTTCTCATCCTTGGCAACTTAAAGATGTGTGGACTTCAGCTCCCAGAATTCCCCAGCCAGCATTGAGTTAAAGTCCACACATCTTCAAGCTGCCAAGGTTGAGAAACACTGTTCTCGAGAATTGGTGCCAAGTAGTGCCAGACAAGCTAGATGGATTGGATGCACTGAAAGGCAACTGTTTATGTTCCTTCTCACAAATTCCATGAAAGTTTGGGATGCTCGCCAGCTTCCAGATCAGGGATGGGCAATTTTTTCTGGGTGGGTTTTCTCCCCTCTCCCCTCTCCCCTCTCCCCTCTCCCCTCTCCCATGGGCTTCAGGAGACATTGTGGTGGTGATAGGATGAAACTATTCAGTTTGCACATTACAGTTTGGGGAGCTTGCGGTAGGTGCATTAAAGCCTTGATGTACCTGTGTTCCATTGTGCCCGTGGAAACTTGCTCCTCAGTAACTAGTGTATACTCCATTCTGTTCCATATGCAGTTGTTTTAAAACATGCATACACACACACCCAGAATGTTATGCAACCTTCTAGCCAGTCTTTTGTCTTGGTATCTGTTCATACAAACCTTTAATGGGGAAAAAGAAATAGTAAAGTAGCTCATGCTAAAATGACCCACAGCTTGCACCACTAGCTCTTTGTCAGACTGGAAACTGGAAAATATGTTCTTTTTATCTGGTATTTATAGCAGGGGTCACTGCTGAAGTTATTTAAGGCTGAGCAGCCTCTGCCCCAAGCACATCCTCTTTTGGCTGTGTCTATGTTTAAAACTTTCTGGGAGCTGGGTAAAATCCCAGGAGCTTAGTTATTTGATAGTAAGCTTGACATATCTCCTATGTAAAATAAACTTCTATCCTGATTACTTCTGAGGAGAAGAACCAGAGGGACACTGTGGATTCCATGTTCCAAGCACTGCTTTCTCAGTGGACTTCCATGGTTGACTTGGAGCACGTTGGTCTCTTTCAGTTGAATTTATTTCACCAGACTCTTGGAATATAAATAAGATTAACAGATGCTGCTTTGAGCTACTTGGGGGATGTGCTGGTTCAGATGCCCCTGCCCCCATATGCCATAAGTTCCTTTCCACTTCATGCATCAAAAAATTGGGAGTTCAGAAGCTGCAAGAGGATAAGATGTCATGCTTGTGTGAGGCTTTCTGCTTTTTTAACAAGAAACAGTGGTTGAAAATACTCCTCAGTCTCGGTGCACTGATCCCCCCCCCCCCGCCACAGCCACTGGCAACACAGATAAAAACTGCTTTTTGGGTTATTGTGCTCTGCAAGTCTCTATGGTTCAGAAGATTTAAAAAAAAAAAAAAACTAACAGGATGGTATTGAAAAGCTCCAAACATTGTGGAACGAAACACCCATTTTATTCCAAGTTTGAAGTAGAAGAAAAGAGGGTGGTATTTTGTTCTAAGTTTGGAGCACATGGAATGGCTGTTTCTAGCTTGGAGAGCTTTGCACACCCCTTATAAAAATGCTGTTGTTGTCTGACAGGAGACTAGAAGACAGGCACATCAATTCAGAAATGCTGAATATCTGACTTGAGGACTAGAACTGAAGTGAGCTTCTAGTCCTCCCACACAGAAATCCACTCCTTGTTTCTGCTGCTGTTCCTCATTTCAGCTGCACCTTTGAGTGGGTGGGTGAGTGTGGTGGCTGTATGGAAAAGCAGAGGATTCCATAGCACTTGCTAATATAGGATTCGCTTCCAGGCAGGGAAGGGTGTTTTTAAAATTTTTCCTGATAATTGAGCTGGAGCTTGGCTCTCCAAGTCTCCGCAAAAATGACACACACTAGTATCTTTAGGCAGGCTGGTACAAATGTCTTTAACTGGTTTGGGCTGGATTCCCAGGCTAAAAGATTACTTCCTGCTTTTGGAAGACACTCCCATCCTTGCATATCTTGAGTGAGGTAGTAACTGTTATCAGCTTGTTTCCCATTTTTCTCCCAAGCGTTTGCTGTCACAACTAAAGCAGTGCTTGGGCTATGCTCTGAGATTTGTGGGTGTGGCCTTGCTGTGCTTGTACATAATTGGTAAAAGTTGAGAATTATGCATAGCCTGGACTTCTTGTATTAAGCTGGAAACCAGTATGAACCATGGCTCTTTCCTAATGCCAAGTGATGACTTTGTCCCTTGGAATCTCTAATTGGCCGTATGCTTTCTGGTTCAGTTCAATTCCAGTCCGACAACAACTAAGCTAAGATTTGGTTGGAAAAGTGATCCTAGCATTCCCTTTTTTATTGATTGATTTAGAATTTTTTCAACAGTTCCTTATTTTATCAGTGAACAAGCATTTCCTTTAGTTTGGCCTCAGTAAGCTTTACTAGATTTCTCCAGAGTAGGGAGAGGCAGCCGGTGGCACTGCCAGTGATGCTGGACTTCAGCTCCCAGCATCTCTCATTGTTGGCTATGCTGCCTATGGGTGCTTTAGTTAGTAGCAACTGGAACATTGCTGGTTGGCTACCCCTGCTCTAGTGGAGTTTTCCCAAACCCTGAGTCTTCCACTTGAACTCAACTCCCATAATTTGGCTGTGCTGGTTGGGAAGTGACAGTCCAGTATGTCTGGAGAACGTCAGATTTGGGAAGGCAGTCTAGAATTTAATTTCATGTATTCGGACGAGTAGAAACGTGTTACTACTCTAACATCCAAAAGCAAGAAGGCAGGAGAAGAAGGAAGCTGACATGGAACCTAGTAACTTTTGATATGGATAAAGGGACAGTTCTAGCCCCTGGATTTCACTTCCAAGGAAACAGTGCCAGAAGTTCCCTTCTCTCCCTTTACCTGCTTTCAAAATTACTTTTTGGCAACAAGTTAGGGTTTGGTCTTGCCTTTTCAAAGAACAAAATGGAAGAGTCACATCCAGTTAAGAACAGCTTGCCATTTTGGACTAAACCTGTCCTCCCCACCCCCCTCTTAAAAGGAACCTTCTTTAACCAATGGGGAAAGCCAATGCAGTGATTTCCTGTAATTATTGCAGGTGTGCACAGCAGTGTTTTAACTGAAGCTTCAGCCGCTTTAGGCATGTAACTGACACACAGATCTCAGCAGCTTTTGGAAAGGGACACTTGAACCACCTACATAGTTTGCAACAGGTTTGCAAAGCTGGCTATTCTTCTCGGGTTGAATGGGGCAGGGGGTCTGGAAGCACTAAGGCAGGGAATAGCGGCTTTGGGATGATGTGGAATATGAGTCACCTGCCAAGATCCTGCTTGGTTGACCTACAAATAAGCAGTCTTTCACCCTTCAGGTTGTTCATTCATGCATTTTGATGTTTAGCATTCAGCATCTTTGTTGGGAATTCCTGCTCTTCCTTTTCTTCAGAATATTTTACAGTTGGAAGCGTCCAGCATTTCAATCTGAGACTGTCTGCCACCAGAGATAGATATTAAAACTGGGACGTTTTAACTTAGATGGCCATTAGTCAATGAAATTCTTAAACTAGGGGTAGGCAATCTGGCGATTTCCAGATGTTTTTCACTCTTATCAGCCCCAGCTAGTCAGTCCAGTGGATTTTGAGATTTGTTTTATTTTATTTATTATTGATTTAAATTTATCGGCCGCCCAACTCCAGTGGATTCTGGGCATAACTCTGTAATCCAAATGCGTGGAAGACATCAGGTAGTTTGCCCCTAGTGAGCAAACGCCATTTGAATGAAAGAGGGCTGTGCAATAGCTCTTGTCCTCAGCGTAGCTTACGCTTCTTCAGTTTACACAGACTAGCCTTTTTTGATCTGCTCCCCTTGCTTTGAATTGGAATTCATCTTCTCATAATCCACGGGTTGTATGGCTGTGGGTTTTGGGTAGAACCTGTATGCCTCTTCTTTACTCTATACTTATTTCTTAGGTTCAGCATTCCACATGTTAAAACATTTGTCACTCTTCTTCAGATGTAAGAAGGTGAGTTAAGCCAGGCAGGAGAGGTCTTTGCCTCCTGTAAAATGATGATGGGGGAAGTTGTTTTCTAGAACCAGAAAAGTGCTGCTGATTTGCTTCTTTGTCATTCATCAGGTGCAGTTTTCAGCCTATGAACACCAATTCTACAGAAGTTCCTATTGTGTAGAAAGGGCAGACTTAATGTCCGTTGTGTGTACTGGACAGAGAAGTGTGTTATTTCTTTTGTAGTCCATCCAGTATCTGGAGGATTTCATGGTGATTTACAGACCCTAAAATAGGGTAAAATAAAACCAAATGTAATAACTTAATTCAGGACATTAGCATCACACTGACAATGAGTTACTTAAGGGGCAGAAGGTTGCAGATATGCGAATGCATAGCAGGTCACTGATACAGCCTGGGCTTGGAGTGATAGCAGGGACATGCTAAATCTGGAACTTGCATCTTTAAGGGACGCGCAGTCTCATCTGAAGTGAAGGGGATACCTCATTCCTGGACCTGTGAGCTGCCAGTCCAGTGGCTCCACTTTGTCAGGAATTAACTTCAGTTGGTTGCCCTGCATCCAGCCTATTACAGTGTCTAGACCAGTGTTTCTCAACCTTGGCAACTTTCAGATGTGTGAACTTCAACTCCCAGAGTTCTCCTGCCAGCCTTGGGAAGTTGCCACAGGTCTCAAAGTTGCCAAGGTTGAGAAACACTGGTCTAGAAAGTTCAAAACACATGGCCTTTGAGAAGCCTGTTTTAGGCTGTAATGTCTTGTGATAGCAGCAGCTACAGCCTCTCATGTGAACTTTTGAAGCCAGCCCTGTCTCAGGAGGAAGCAGGCTTGAAGGTAGGCAGGCAGGCAGGCAGGCAGGCAGGCAGGCAGGCAGGCATCTACTTTGGGGAATTTGGCTTGCTTTTCCCTGTCGATCTGTTTACTGCTGTTGCTTTCCAAAGAGATTTATAGCCAACAAATCCACCCTTGCCTTGCTTGGAAAAATTATTTGGAGCTAGAAAGTGCTGCACTTGTCCATATTAAACTGAGAACAACTGCTGAGGCATACTACTCCCCTTTATATTTTTATCAAAGAAAGTTGAGTACCTCTGGTTTCCAGCTTTGATGAGTAGTATTGCTTTTTTCAGCTTTTTATACTGAATCTGTTTTGAGGTATTCCATCCCTGAGTTTTCTCCTGATGCCTATCTTGTACTCCCTGTAAAACAGGGGTGAGGAGCGAATGGCCAATGTTTTGACAAGCCAAAAGTGGTCTTCATATCCCCTCATTAGATGGAGAACTCAGCGTTGCTAGAGTTTAAGTTGTGGGGTGGCTGGAGCAAAGGCCTCAGAGCCTGATCCGAGGAAGCTGTGTCCCAACAGTGAAATAAATGGGGCATAAGTTGGGGGGAGGGGTATCAGAAGGGGTGGGGTGTTGGGAATGTGTAAAGAGAATGTATGAATGCAGATTGAATAATCCATAAAAATATAAGCATACAGAACTTGTATAGAATAAACTCATTTTTATTTCTAGTCCTGGAGGCAAAACAGTGCTGTCTTGGTTATGTCCTTTTTGATTTCTTGGTCCAGTTTGTTAAATTTTTGGAACTCAAGATATGCTATTAGGATGAGTCCCTTTGCTTGAATCTCTGTTTCTGCTCCCGATCCTCTAATGTAAAATGTTTCTGAGGGTCCTTGGACACATCACCTTTTGTTGTAGATGATAATGCTAAGATTTTGAGAATTGCTTGAAATATTGAATGTTTAACGTATACAATGTTATATCTACGTCCCAGGAAGCCTGCAGACCTTCAGAACTTGGCTCCAGGAACACACCCGCCCTTCATAACATTTAATAACGAAGTGAAAACTGATGTGAACAAGATTGAAGAGTTCCTTGAAGAAGTTCTCTGCCCACCCAAGTAAGTGTCACTAAGATGGTTGGGTAGAAGGGAAGAGTGAGATGCATATTGCTCTTTTCTGTCATCTTCCTTGCTGGATCTCAGAGTATGGTTTAGCTCACTTGAATTCTTAACTGTTTGTGCTGCACGCTATTGTACTATAGTAATTTATATGTTTGATAGGTGCAAATGGCAGCATGTTTCCAGCTTCTGATTGATATATATATATACAGTGGTACCTCGGGTTACGAACTCGCCTCGACTTACGAACTGGATCAGCGGCCATTTTCCCTGCTGCCACGCGGTCGCGGCTTTCTGTGGGCGAGGTCACGGTAGCAAGGAGACGTTCGGTGAGGCTTGTGGTGTGTTTTGCGGTGTTTTGCGAAGGTTTTTGGTGTGTGTGTTAGCATGGCTCCAAAGAAAATGCAGAGCAGGCTTGGGAGTAAGGCTCTGAAGAGAAAATTGCCTCGGGTTGCGACCAAATTTGGGCGGAGGGCGGAACGGATTAACCGGATTTACATTGAACCCTATGGGAAACTTTACCTCAACTTGAGACCAACTCGAGTTGCAACCAGAGTCACGGAACGGATTAGGTTCATATCCCGAGGTACCACTGTATATCAATCAATCAATCAATCACAGTTGGAACAAAGGTGCAAGCCTGAGCTGGTGAACAGTGTTGCTGAAGATCTTCCCATCTCTTCTATTAACAAGACAAGAGCAGAGCAAGGCATTTTCTTTCTACTACATTTGAGTCTTCCTGGAAAATAAAGCAGGGGAGGGGTTTCTATAAATGTATATTTCAGTTTCCCTGCTTTATCATATTAGGGAGTAAAGCATGGGAATTGATCATGAATGATCAATCATACTCAGATAAGCTTGTATTTGGGAATGCGAACATCACAGTTTCCAGACAGAAGAAAAAAAAGTTCATAGAATAATACGCCCAAGAGGGCAGCTTGTTTTCTGCTCATTGTGCATTGCATGCATTCATAGGCATTCTCCTTGGTTCACCTTTTTTCCTGTTTCAGTTGATTTGTTTATTTATTGGGTTTATATAGCTGCCCATCTCACATACGGGATTCTAGGCAGCTTACAATAAAATACATACAATACGTAAAATACAGAATATAAAAAATAAAACACACAGCAGCTGGGCATCATCCATAATTTCTTCTAACCCCTCTTCCCATCCAGCATCCTCTTCCTCCGAGTTCTAGTGGGGAGAGGATTAGGAAGGTAAGGGAGATGTATTCTCTTAACTGCATGTTATTAAGCACCCCCATGTGTGATAAGCCAGTCTCTCAGCACAGAAGACCTTTTGGGTAACCTGTCTATAAGAGGAGAAGACACCAGAGTTTTACGCTGAAAATGCTGTGCCAGTGGTTCTGATACTGTTGGAGCTAAGAATACAAGCAGAGCCTGTTTCTAAGCATACTCCTATTTTCCAGGACAGTTTTTGCCTCAGCATTTTTAAAGCTATTTTGGAATACCCTTTTGTCTGAATTTTCAGTCAAAAGCATTGTCCTGCATGGTGCTGCTTGCAGATCCCAGGATGTGATCTATTATATTTTGCCCTGGTTAGACTGCACTTGGAATATTCTGTCCAGTTCTGGGCATCGAACTTTGAAAGGGATAAGGACAAACTAGAACAGGTCCAGAGAAGAGCTACCAAGGGTTCTCAAAACCAAGCCCTCTGAGGAATGGTTAAAAGAACTGGACTTAATATAGTGCTCTACCACTATCTAAAAGGCTGTCAGCTGCAAGAGGTTGCTCCGGACCTGTTCACTGAAATTAAGAATCTGACAAAGGCCAATGGGTTCAGATTAAATGAAAGGAGATTCAGACTGAATATCAGGAAGAATTTCCTGCTGGTAAGAGCTGTTGAAGAATGGAACAAAGCAACCAGAACAACGGTTCGCAGACTAGCATAACGCCTGTGAGGAGTTGTTGGGGTTCACTGGGTACTTCAGGACCTCTGGGACTCAAATGTTTGCACAATCAACTTTCTCTTCCTCCCCTGCCCCACTTTATTGTTGAATAAACTATCATTTCACAGTCTTACCGCCTTCCGAACGTTTAGGCTATATCCAAATGTGAGCTGAGCCTGTGAAGGGCAATTAAAATTCAAGTGATTTATTGGTACAGAATTGGAGTATATTGAATATTTCAACCTTAAGCATCATTCTATGGACTTCTTAAAAAATATAGGCAGATATTGGACCAGGATTTGAGTGTTGGAGTGTCCCAAATCCTTATTGAAAGGCATAAGTTGAGAGGTCTAACTGTACTGCAGTCTAGCTCATGCTACCGCTTTAAATGCACTGTCTCTTTCAGGTATGCCAAGCTTTCAGCAAAATACCCAGAATCAAATACTGCTGGAATGGACATCTTTGCTAAATTTTCAGCATTTATCAAGAATTCCAGACCTGAAGCAAATGAAGGTATGAAATCCATACTATGTTTTTGAGTGTTATGTAGCGTTAGGGCTGTGTGCTCTAACTAAACATAGTGATGAAGGAAGCTTTTTCTTTATAAGCATAGGCTAATTCTTCCCCTGTCCCAAGCAAGCAGGTTTCTTTAAAACGGTTTTCCCCAACTGAGCGATATCCAGATATATTGGACTTCAACTCCCCTAGCCAACACCAGGCTAACTACATATTACACAGAAGTATGTGATGAACCCTACTGGCCTCTATTGCAGCTGTGTCAGGAGCAGGAAAGTGGGTCGCACGGGTGAAATATTCCTTGCTCTGCCTCACCCGGTCTGCTCACTTCTCCTTCGATGCATGTTTGCAACCGTGCAAGGAGAAAGTGCCTGAGATAAGGTCCATCTGGCAGCAGAGAGTAAGCTGGGGCGGAAACAAGCTTTGCCATTCTAACTTCTACTTTAAACAGGCCTCTCCTAAAATAGCAACAGCAATACAGTGACTTCTCAAGGCCCTGCCAATACTTGGGTTTTGCACAACTTCTTAATGTGGGCTTTCCCCCAGATTCAGCTAGTAGATCCCCAAGAGACAGCATTTGTGCAGTGCTGAGCGGCCTGTGGCTTGCCATTTTTTCTGTTGTTGAGTGGGCTGATGGAGCTCATTTGCTTCTTGCCGAGAGTCCTCTGCCTTCATTCATCTGGAAAATAGGTTCTGTTTCTCGGAGCTGACTGTAGCTCTTCCCTCTGTCTCCCTTCATGTGCCAGAAATGTGCTGGTTCTGTGTAAGAACACAGGAGTTGGAGATTGTTACACACCATAAAGGGCTGTTCAAGACAAACAGTCATAACATTACTCAAGCTGCTAAAAAAGGATTTGAACTCGTTCTGTTTGCTCAGACAGTCTGCTTTCCCTAAACAGCCATTCTGATGCTGTGGCATGCTGAGATTAGTGATATTATCAGGACAGATATTTCCAACCATCTATGTTCAACAGCATTGGCTTTTTGGATTGCCTCCATAGTTCACAGCTTTCTTTTTGGTTTTCACTTGCCCTATTCGTGTAGCATTTCACAAAAGCTTCTTCCACAATATATTTGCATGTTTTAAAATGTTGCAAGCCTTTGATATGGGCATTGTCTACAATGGTTTATTGATCTTACACTAAACTTAGGGACATGACACTTTATAGTTAAAGATAAATCTACACTCGACTTTGGCAAAATAAATAAATGTCTATTTAGCCTTCCCAAAACGAAGTTGGAATGTCAACTGTGCGACAGGTGAGGAGATTAAATAGGGTCCTGGATTATGCCCAATATCTTAAATTCCCTGAGCACAAAGTCCCTTGATTTTGGGGCATTGACTGGTTGCTGCATCCCAGTTTACAAGCTGAAAGTCTCAGGTAGCGGATTCCAGTTTTTATATATCCTTCATGTCTGTTTTTTGCAAGTGCTCTTTTAGAATTTGGGAGGGGGGGATTGCTCTTATTACCCAGGACTACTTTTCTGTAAGTTAAACCTGTCGTTTATCTTTGTTGACTTATGGCAAAGTATATTCTTCTTAGCAGTGCTATGATTGGAAATAAAGAAATACATCTTATTGTTTTTCCAGCAGAATTTACTTCTTCTGCCTTAACTCCTTGATCTCATAGGTCAACGTACTACGCTGCACCCTAAAATACTGTCTGGAAGAAGTGCTTATTTTCTTTTTTTTGTTTTTGTACATTGTGACTGATGCTATCCTTAAACTCAGAATGCATTTAGTTGGATGTGCAGGCCTAGACTTTAAATCAGTGTTTCTCAACCTTGGCAACCATTCGGCCTGGAGATGGGCTAAGAATAGGTGCTGGTAACCCTAGTAAAAATTGAAGTACAGCAGGATGTGATCCCATGATTCAGTGTTCCCATTTTTGCAGGGCTATTGATAAAGTATTATTTCCAAAATTCCTCTTCCTCATGACTGCGCATTCCTAGGGAGATGGTTCAGATATATCTAATAGTCACAGTTCGTCTGTGTTTTGTGTTTAACAGTTCCAATGCACTTACTGAATTCTGTGGCTTGTATCTATCTAATTCTGCTCTTGACACAAATGAAAAGTGCACTTTTCAAACTTCTGACTCATGCTGCTAGAATCTTGCTTGCATTTCAGGCAAATGCTGAATTTCACAGGAAATGAAAACCTTCAGCTCGTACTATTTTCTGGGGCTTTTCTGTAGCCGCACAAAATTGCATGGGAATCAGTTGCACTGGGCTTAGCTATGAGGAACAGAATTTGCTCTGGATGATTAGGGAACAGGGCAAACATACAAGTTAATTTCCATAATGGGAGTGAAATAGCTTTTGCGGCATCACTAGTTTTCATAATTTGTCCAGATTTGCATAAATCCACATTAAGAGCAGTGCCTTTTTCTCCACCCTGCTGTCATACAGAGAGCTGCAGGAATTTAAAATCAGATGTATTTCTTCTGAGTTGCCAGGAGCTGGGAAGGAAATGCTTTTTCGTGTACACAGACAAGGTCCTTTATTTAGCGCTGAAGAAATCAGCCTCCAGGCATGGTGTGTAGGTGGCAAATGCGACCTCTAGGCTATATGGAACTTCTGAGTTTCAGTCAGTTCCTTTTTGGTGTTCCCTCAAAGAAGAAGTGAGGTTACAGTAAGCAAAACAGAATGCAAATGACAGATGGAGTTCTGAACTTGTTCCTTCGCAGAATCGCTTGTGCTTCTGTTCCAGGAAGAGGAGGCTCCTGCCCCACGTGGCCTACAACACTGGGAGCAATTGTGCATCATGATCTAGCTATTGGAATTATTTAATTGGAATTGAATAAGCAATTGTGCATTGGAATTCAGCTATTAGAATTATTTTCCTTGAGGACCTGCTGCTTGCCATGCAAATAACTATTTGTGGCCTTCTTTTGAACCTCTTGCGAAAGTTTGTGGGCTCCAAAGGGCTCAAGGACCTAAATTCTTAAACTAGAGTCACTACATTTGCCCTAAAGAATCAACAAAGTGCGCTCTGCTCCCCAACATCAAGGAAAACAAAATGCAGGAAAGCCAAACCAATTGGGACAGTTGGGAATTCCTAGAGGCACACTGCTGCTGTTACTACAGGGTTATGTAAATAAGTCTCTCCAAACCAATGTTTCTCAACCTTGGCAACTTTGAGATGCGCTTTTCTTAAAGTTGCCAAGGTTGAGAAACGCTGCTCCAGACCTTTCAACGCTCTTTGAAATGGGAGAACCTCTGCTTTCATCCCAGGTTTCTGTAAGAGGAGTTCGGTTGAACAAGAGCGTCCTCTGGTGGTGGTCTGCAGGAACCAGTGATGGAGCTTTGGCGGAAAACTCAAGCCAAGGGACTAAACAGCCTTGTTTTTACACTGTATAGAAACTGCAGCGTTTCAGTGATTGTGCCTTGCTCCATCCAAAGCTTATTACAGCCTCTGGATGAACACAGCTGGGAGTGATTTGATTCGATTATGTGCCATAAAGTCGTTTTCGACTTTTAGAGACTGCATAAGATAGATTTTCTCCATGACGATCTATCCCTAACCTGTTCTTTCAGGTCTTCCAATGGTGCCCCCATCACCACTGTAATTGAGTGTAACCATTTTGCTGCTGGACATACTCTTCTTCTCTTTTCTTCCACCTTTTCCAGTATTAGAGCCTTCTCCAGAGAGCTGGATCTTCTCATAATGTGTCCGAAGTAGGATCATTTGAGCCTGGTCATTTGTGCCTTGAGTGAGAACTCTGGGTTGATTGGTTCAATGATCCATCAGTTTGTTTTCTTGGCTGTCCATGGTATTCTCAGGAATCTTCCAACACCAAAGTTCAAAGACATAATACTTTTCCTGTCCTGTTTTTTTTAAAGTCCAACCTTCACTTCCCTAGAATGTCACAGGGAATATAATGGTTTGGGCAGTTCTGATCCTTATACATGTAGACAGATCATGGCATTTGAGTATCTTTTCCAAGGCTTTCATGGCTGCTCTACCAAGTGCTAGTCTGTGGCCCATTTCTTGACTGCTTGTTCCTTTACTGTTGATGGTTGATCCTAAAAAGCAGAGGTGGGAGTAAAGCAAGGAAAATGGGAGTTTTTAAAATTCATTTATTAGAGTAATATCTCACTTTATTTTGTATGACTCAGGGGAGCGTCCATATTCTTCCTGCCTCCTGTTTTCCCCAGACAACAACTCTATGAAGTGGGCTGGGCTGAGAAAGTGTGATTGGCCCGAAGTCGCCCAGCTGCCTTCCATGCCTAGAGGAGGACTAGAACCCGTGTCTCCCTTCTCTTAGTCCAGCACCTTGACCGTTATCCCCAAATGGCTGTCAGTTAATTATTGTTATTATGGTTGGTAATGGTGAAGATTCTTAATACTAGTATTAATAACTCAAACATTTGTTCATGGGTAATCTGCTGTTTCCTTATATATCCTGTTTGGCCTTGCAAAAAGAGGTTGACCATATAACAAAAATAAAAATAACAAAAGCAATAAAGTAAATGTCAGAACAAATACCCCAATAAACAGCAGTGATAAAAGGTGGTCGAAGTCATCAAAGTGTACTTTGAACTCCTCCCAGGAGGCTCTTTCTCCATCCATTGGCTACCACCAAAAAGGCCCTCTTCCTTACTGAGGCTGATTTGAAAGATGCGGATTGCATTCTGTGTACCTTGCTTGGCAGTAGAAGTTCTAAAGCACTGTGTTTTAATTTTAGCAACTTTACGATGTGTGGACTTCAACTCCCAGAAATCCCCAGCCAGCATAGCTGGGGAATTCTGGGAGTTGAAGTCCACACATCATAAAGTTGCGAAGGTTGAGGAACACTGCTCTAGAGGGATGGCCTAATTCTGCATGATTGTTTTTCCCTTCCACTGTTGCCTTTTCCCTACAGCCTTGGAGAGGGGCCTTTTGAAAACTCTGCAGAAGCTGGATGAGTACTTGAATGCTCCCCTCCCAGATGAGATTGATGAAAACAGCATGGAAGATATCGCTGCCTCTATGCGCAAATTCCTGGATGGTGATGAGATGACGCTAGCAGACTGCAACTTGTTGCCCAAGCTACATATTGTCAAAGTAGGTGGAATTTGATGTGAGAACCGAAACAAGCTTGCATGCGAATTTAATACTAGACTTTCAGCTAAATGTATGAAACTGAAAACCAGTTTAAACTGCGTCACTGTTTTCTTAAATCCTTGTGTTGCCAGCTAATTTAGAATTTGCAGAACAGATACCAAAGCAGGAGGACATTAAAAGAGGCGCCAGGACTGAAACAACTAGCATCATGTTTATTTAAACCAGTGTTTTTCAAACTTGGCAACTTTAAGATGTGTGGACTTCAAGTCCCAGAATTCCCCAGCCAACACATATCTTAAAATTGCTGAGGTTGAGAAACACTGCCATAAAGTGAGAAGCACTGTGCATTGGTTTGGTGTTTGGAGGGTTTTTGCAGGAAATTCAGTGAATTATGTGCCATGTCACTTGATCTTGGAGGAGCCCCATTTAGATGGTTCTTTCTCAGGCATCAAGAGTCTCTCCAAAATGCTGTACAAAAATCAGTTTTGTTCTTTTTTGTTCTTTTTTTTTTGCTTCTAGATTGTGGCCAAAAAGTATCGTAACTTTGATATTCCCAAGACTATGACGGGCATCTGGAGATACCTGAAGAATGCCTATAGCCGTGATGAATTCACCAACACTTGTCCTGGGGACAAAGAGATTGAAATAGCCTACAGTGATGTAGCTAAAAGACTCACTAAATAAGCAGCGTTTCACGTGTATAAGGAAAAGCTTTTTTTAACAGACTGCTCTTTTTTTGTCTTTTAAGGTAACAATTTACTTTGCATGTATCTTGCAGTTAATTCAATGCTACACTGGGCAGACCAGGTACTGTCATTTGTTTTTCTCCCTTTTTTTAAAAAATGCGAATTTATATTACACTGCTTACTTGTTTTGTCTCCTGTAAAAGGGCAACTGCAGCCATTAATATGGCAGTGACGCAATTCTGGAATCTGGCACCCCAAAAGTTGAGCGGTTCAGGGCTTTCTATCATGATGTGCAGGTTCTAGACCCAGATTAGTCTCAGAGCCAGTTCATATTGGCAGAAGAACCCAGTAATCAAGCTTTGTCTGGACTGGACCACCAGAGGTGGGGTGGGGGGTGGGGGCAAGAGAATACATAGTCGAATACCATTTCCATGTTACACCCACACACATCTACACGCTGTCTTAATGAGGAAGCTGGTCCCATCTACCATTTTCCAAAGTAGCATTTTTATATGCAGGGACTTACAAGATATCCTCCCCACTCTTTTAGCTATGGTGATTCAGTCTAGAGAAAGCTTGATGTCTTGATAGTATTACCTTTATAAACTGCCCTTTGGGTCTCAGATTGAACCTGAGCTTCTCAAATTAAGGGATGAGCTTCTTGGTGGTGGTTCAGCTACAATTTTTTGCATTTGGGAGGGAAGCTTAAGTTTTCTAAAAAGCTGTACCTGTCAGTCTGTCTGTACCGGAAGCTCTGCCAGCCTCAACAAAGAGAGTTACTTGCAGAACCCTTCGGCATGTTTTTGGAACTACATTTGCCCATTAGCTGAATGACACTTTGGAACAAACTCAAGCACCAAGACTGTTGCTTACTCAAATTTTGCTCTGGTGGGGAGGGGGAAGGTGAATGGGAAATGGATGTTCACTGTGTATATTCTCGCACAGGTCTAATGTTTTATTTTGACCCTCTGGATCAGTGTTTCTCCACTTTGGCAACTTGAAGATGTGTGGACTTCAGCTCCCAGAATTCCCCAGCCAGCATGTGTTGAAGTCCACACATCTTCAAGTTGTCAGGATTAAGAAACACTGCTCTGGCTGATCAGCTCAGAACCTGGTAGTCGTCTTTGGAAGCTTGGTATCCCTATAAATAATGAAACAAATTCCCAGGCTGTAATAGCAAGAGGTTTCATTTTAGGGCAATAGGGACTGGTCAGTATGCAGAACTTATTTTTTAAGCAACAGTCAAAGCTGTGCTGTCCAACAGGCTAGAGAAGCAGGTGGTTTTTACTCAAGAAGTAGCTACTCTTCGCTTAACTAGAAGCACATAGGGGTGTTGGCAGGGAGGGTGAAGGTGGCCGCCGCAGCCATGGGATTGAAACCACCCACACCCCTTTTATAAATGCGTTTTGATGCAGGTAAACAAGGGGTAAGGCTTTGATTGCATGGTTGTGGTAGCCATCTTGACTTGCTTGACCATCCTCCCTGCAGGCACCCACAGAAGTGCAGCAGCTTGGTGGCTGAGGTGCATCCTTGCTTTGCTAAGGTCAGAATCTCGCTAGGTTCTTTTCTTCTTTTTTTTTTCCAGGCAAGTGTTCTTTAAAAATCCGCTTGCTTGCCTTAACAGGCAACCTGCATAATTCCTTCAGTCTGATCCTTCCTGTGAAGCAAACCAAGTGCCTTTCCAGCCCTTTTATTAGGGTCTTCTTACACTATGATTTGTCTGTCTCTTACCTCTGTACTTGATCAATAATTCTTCATGCCACAAACATGACATATTAAAAGGTCAGTTTTGTTTTTTTTACCTATAACTGCATCAAGGAATAATATTGTAATTTAATTTTAAAAGAGCAAAAGCCCAATAAATTTGATTTTCTTCCATTAAAAAAAAAAACAGTGCTTCAGGCACGGAGTGACTTTTCCGTTTTCTTTAAATGCTATGAAAAGTAAGCTCCAAAGAACAGTCTTGCCAATGTCTTTCTTTCTTTCTTTCTTTTTTGGTAACTTTTATATTGATGTGTGTGCTTTTTTCCTCCCCCCAAATGCAAATTATCTTTTTGTTTGGCTTATCTAGATGCCAGGAAGTATCTTCATGTTAAGGTTATGCTGACCAACCTTCCATATACGTGCAGAGCACCAAGCCCCACTGAGTTCATTATGCTTTACCTTTGAGGAAATTTGCACAGAAATACAGGGATACCTTTTAATTTAGTTAGTTTAACTTGGGAACATAGAAGAGGAACAGAAGACCTCTTGGGCAAGGCATCTGACAATAAGAGATGTTTCAGAGATTTAATTTCAGCAACCCTTGCTGATACTTCCCTACTGCCTTTGATTCAGCTGACTTGCATGGCCTTCACATTCCATAAGGAGATAGCAAAGGGGTACAACTGCTGCACGTAATCTGGCTTGAGCTCTTAAGTAGCAAGTAGTGGCAAATGCAGACTGAATAAGAATCTGCCCTAGTTTACCTTCCTATCACCTTTCTTGGCAAATTGGAAATTCACTGGCATGAAAGCATCTCTTGGACTGGACGTGTTTCAGTGCCCCGTACGCCAGAAGAGAATCCTGGTTGTATTTTGGAGAAGCTGCACACTGGGGCCTGCAGCCTTTTTCTCTCCCTTTCCTCCTACCACTGAACAGGTCAGGAATGTTTTGTTTAGCCTGAGCTGAGGTATTCTGACTTTGGGACCCTTCCTGAGCTGTTGGTGCAAGCCAGAGCTTGTTCTTGGCTTGATTTGGTAAACCAGACTAGAGCAACTCACTCAACCGGTGGTGTATCTGCGGTGTGTCGCTGGGCTGGTTGCCCACAGATCAGGGTGCATGTATGTAATGGTTTGGATGATGGGCCACATGAACCAAAGCATTTTTTTCCCCAAATAAATTGAGAGAGGCATGGGGTAGGGTGGAAAGAAGACAGACGAAAGAGAGAGGGAGTTCCATTCAAATACAATAGCAGAAATTAACTTGTTTAGTTTTTCAAATAAGTAGCCTTACACAGATGGGCTTTATGGAAGGCTGAGAAGACCCAGGCTTGGCTTGGCTGCTACTCCCAGTGGGGTTGTGATGAGTCTGTTAAAGAGTCTTCTGCTTTTGCTGGAGCCTGTATTATATGGGGCGAGGTGGGAGTCTGCCATTAAGATTCTAGGACCCACCTAAAACTGCCCAATTTTCATTAATTCTGGAAATGGTTTTCAGATACTCCGTGCACTGATCCAGATGTCAGTATACTTGGAAGAGAGCCCTATTGAAATATTCCACAAAACTAGACAAGGCAAGCTAGGACAACTTCTTAGATAGAGGAGTAGTGATGAGGGTCGCTGCAGTCCAGATGCAAGCCTGTATCCGTTTGCCCCTTTGCGTAATGTGGCCAGTTCCAGTAACCCTGAGGCCTAAAGCAGATGCTCCACGCGTGCTTTAGGATCACTCTTTGTAGTTGGTTCTGAGGCCCGCAGATGTGCACTTTGGAGTTCAGGACATGAATGCTAATTAAAGATGACAGTGCCAAACAGAAAGGTGATGCTGGTGCAAGTTTGGGTACCATGAAAAGGTGGCACATGGGCAACTCATAGATGCAGCTTATGAGGCACAAAGCTCTGGAAGTTCTGTGCAATCCTCCACGTGCTTCCAACTCATGTGAATATGGTTTACACAGAAGTCAGTCTAGGAGATTGCAGCCAAGATTAGTGTGCGAGGAAAGGGGCAATGCCATAACTCTGTGTTGCTCACATTTTTCTTGAAGGTGAATCGCATAAGTCAAGGCTTAGCAGTATGGCATCTACGGGTTCTGAGGCTCTCCAACATTGTCAACAGGACTGTGGAATTCAAAAGGCTGAAATATTACTAGGCTGCCAAATTTCACAAGATTTTGGTGTTCCTGCCTGAAATTATGTGGGATGTTGAGCAACCACCCTAAGTCTTACAGGATTTCAAGCAAGAAGGCCGCTCTCGCAAGATTTTGGCCATTTTTAGGGGAGGGGGAATTGTTTTTTCTTGTACTCGCACTAGAATTGCATGTAGGACCTTCATCTACATCTGTGCCTGGGCTATTGGCTGGGAACTCTTGTCTTGAACATGACAAAAATATTTTGCTGGCTGAGTAAGTATTGCTGGTATGCTCAAACTTCACTAAAGTTGCAGTAAAAACATTCAACATGCGTAAGCTGTGCTTTCCAAAAAATGATGCTGCTTAGTTTAGCTGATAGAATCTTATATAACAGGAAGATAAGTTGAACTTCCTTGCCAAAGCGTGTAGAGTTGTGAAGTCCTTGCAATATGTCATTTTTGTTCAGACAGAAACCAGCATGTACTCTAAACACAACCCTTGATTTTGCCATCTCCATGAGAGCTCAGTTCTGAATGGAGCCCCACATTTGTTTATATGTGTTCTGGTTATGTGATGGGCATTTTTTAAAAGGTATGTGGTTTTTATGGGAAGAAACTCTGAATATTGCAAATGGGTCACAAAAGGAATTGGGCTACTGCTGTGCCTTTTTAAAAATTAATGCTTTATGCCTTGATACTGCATGTATACAGTTATATAAGTATACAGTTATATAAGTACCGGGGGCCACATAGAAGTTAAAGTTAGCTTTGTACAAAGACGTTCTGCCTTTCCCCTGAAATCTGGCTTCAGTTTAAATATTTTTTGTTTGCAGCGCTAAATCAGCTTTTAATGCTGAACACTAATACCTTGTTTCTTTCAGCTGTGACTAACGGAGGAGGCTTTAGCTCTTGTGAAGCCAGTTTCCTAGATAAAGCCAAGTTTCTTATCTTTTGACTATATCGGAAGAGATTATTCAAACTAAAAAAGTATATTGAAAACAAAATCCCACAACATTTTAAACTTCACAGAATGGGTAGGATATTTATTTGGCGTTTGTATTGAGAGATACCTGGTAATCCATATGACATATTGTAAGATGCTTCTTTTCACTTTTCTGGAATATCTTTTACAGATATACTGGCAAACTGCTGGCAGCTATTGTTTTAAAAAATAAAATATATTTTTCACTTAACGATTCTCTTAGTTGTTTTCTTGAGAGATGCTTGGATTTGTGAAGGATGCATAGGAGTTTTCCAACATGTTTGTGTGTGCTTGTGGTGACTAATGACCGCTTGAGAAAGCATTGTAAGACTTGGGGCTTTTCCCTATCCATGTTGGCTTAAAAGTGGCTAAACAAGTGTGAACAAATGCACTTTTATCTACTTGCTAGGCTAGCCTGTCCCAATCTAATGGACAAGAAGGACATTATCTTATTCCCCAATAGCTGTGAGATAGTTATACTTACGAGAGTTAGTTGGAAGAAAGCAGGGCAATGAATTATACAACATGCAACAAACAGCCTCCATGGAATGGCTCCACAGAAGACCCTGAATTATCTATTTGTCTGTTTGCTGTGCATAAATGCAAATTATTTAGTGTAGTTTCAAAGTACTTGATAAAGTTTTATAGATAGTGTATAGATGCCAGCCAATACAGCTGGTTGGGTAAATCGTAAACCCAACAGTTATCGCTACCAGCTGGTATAACACTCCAGTTGCTTTAAGATTTACATATTAAAACCAGCACCATGAATTGGACCTGAAAAGTGCCTGAGACCCGTGACACATGGGAGAACGGAACCAGTTTCTGCTAACAAATGAGTTGATGGACTAGATGAGAAATCTGAGCAGTTTCTCCCAAAGTATGGATTGAAATGGAACCAGAAAGTTGGTTTCATCCAAGAATGGTTAGAGTCAACCAGGGACCGTTTCATTGTCCACCTTACCCAGCAATGGGGGCTTGGAGATCTGCCTAAAGTTTTCTTTTGAAAAGTTTTAATGTGTTATATCAGTCAAAAAGCTTTGTGCAATTATTTTTTCTCATGTTTGTGATTTTTTTATTTTTATAATTACTAGTGGGTCTCGGGAGGGGCTTAAACACTGAAAGAAGAAATAGAGAAACAGGAGGGGTCCAATGGGAAATTACAATACTGTATCTGGACTATTTCCCAATAATTTAATGTTTGAACCACACAAAGACTTCATGCTGAGAAAGGAATATCTAGTTAGAAGTCCTTTCCTCTACTTGGCTTGCAAACATTCCCAGATCTTTCAGTGTCTGGCTGGGAATACAGTGTATATTCATACAGACTTATCTGTATAATACGACATCAATGTATTCTCCAGTAATTTTGGACTACAACTCCCACAAATGCATTGCTTATGCAAGCTGAGGTGGTTGGGGACTGAAGCCCAAAGCATCTGGAGGGCTCCAGGTGGTCTGGTAGAAATAATCCCACAAGAGATTAATGGGTGTCTTGAGTGGGTATAAAGCAGTGTTTTTCAAACTTGACAACTTTAAGATGTGTGGACTTCAACTCCCAGAATCCCCCAGCCAGCTGGGGAACCAGGGACCAGATGAACCAATGGAGCACCTATTCTTTGGAGTGAATGTTTGAGTCAGGTCACATGTAGGCAACCCAGAGATGTGTCCTTGGGGCAACATGATGGGCCAGGCAATGCAATGGGTGTTAAAGCCTTTGTCCTGTAGATGTCAGTCTTCACCTTCACTGTCTTCCTAAACATGGATGCTACATCTGAGAAGAGGCCATAGCCAGAGTGCTACATCATCTGCTTTAAATCCTGGATGTCACATTATTATTTTTAGTATTAGGATTCTGGTTGCCTATTTTGCATATTATATTTCTGGGGGGCCTTTTTGTGTGTGGTGGGGTAATCTCTGAGCTGACCTAGGCCAATGCAATGAGATGAGTGCCTGTATAAAATCAGATGTATACATTAAAAAATAAGGCAAAAGTCCATCCCATTCTTAGCTGAAATAGCAGTCTTTGCTGCTCAGGCCAGCTTAATATTTCCCAACCCAAGAAATTTCCCAGATGTGTGGACTTCAACTCCCAGAATTCTCAGCAACGCCATGCTGACTGTGGGGGGTGGGGGGTTAGGAGTAGAAGTCCACACATCAGGAGAGGACCCAGGTTTGGAAAGGCTGGTCTACTTAAGATTAAGCTAGACTTAGCCATGATCTCACCTAGCCAAAGAAGAGGTTGATACATAGTTTGGGTATAAAAAAGAGCGGAGGATCAGTATTAAAGGATGCATGCTATGAACAGCTGGGGATGTTAATTTTTTTTTTTTTTTTTAATCAGGGAAGTAAAAGTTGGTTTAATTCACCTACTGACCATGGAGGCATCAGAATGAATTTTGGTGCATCAGTTCTAGGTTTCATAGGCACTTGCCTTCTGTCTATTACTTGCAGAAGACTCAGATTCAGAGTTTTGGCATCTCCTGGCATTGTCTACTCAGATTAACTTTTGCTCTGGGACCCTAATTTCATTAGCTGCTTCCTGATCCTTTTAACAAGTTGCACGTGTTAGGGGTTCTTTCTCTGTATTGCTCACATAGAAAAATGCCATAATTTTTTGCAGGACAAGATATCTACATTCCTATCACATTTGTTATAAAAGGCAGATCTCTTTCCAAAAGGAAGCAGCAGATTTTCCCAGGCGAGAAAGAATTAGGTCTCATCATATGCCTGAGTCAACACCAATGTGACTTTGTCTTCTACTGCCCTTCATCATCATGTCTGGCTTTGCGCCATTGGACTAGCCCTGGAGGCTATGGCTAGAACTGAGGACCTTTCCTTCAATATGGTAGAATAAAACTGATCACATCCTGGATGGGGTTCAAAGCTTCATACAATAGCGCACACTACTCTTGGTGCCACCCAGATCTTGATCAAAGGCTACCAGTCTTTTAGGCGAAAGAGCATATGGTTACACACCCAGCAGAACAAAGCCATAAGCATCATTCTTGAAGTTGCATCTTTAACCTTAATGTTTCCCCATAGTGACCATTCAGGGACTGCCTACTTTCTTTCAAGGCACACAGCCTTCCTATAGCTAATGAACTTTGGATTCTATTGATCATTTTACAGGGTAACCATAATTCTGGCTTACCCCACACCAAATCACTCTGCCACTTCTAAGGCATCTTCAAAGCCACATCACAAGTTTCCTCTTCTACAGAAAGTGGGGATTGAGAATGGTCCTCCAGGGAACGGGAGGATGGTGGGCTTAGACCCATTTTGGATCTTCAGAACCTTAATTTTTTGAGGCACCATTATTTCAGGATGATATTCTGGTTCAATTCCACAACATTTCCGGGTAGAGCCAGTTCTATTGCCTTTTTGGAAATCTTTCACAAGGGCATTCTATGCAACATGATGGAAATCCTTTGAGGGAACAGCAGTTTAAGTCCCTTCAACATCATATCCATCATTTTGTGATTTTTCTCAACTTACAACCACAATTGGGACCAGAACTTCCATCACTAAGCAATGCAGTCGTTAAGTGAGTTGCACCCAATTTTGCAACCTTTTTTGCTGCAGTTGTTAAGCAAATCTGGCTTCCCCCATTGGCTTTGCCTGTTGGAAGCCGCCTGGATGGTTGCAAATGGTGGTCACATGACCCCAGGACACTGCAACTGTCATAAATACATACTGGTTGCCAAGCACCCGAATTTTGATCATGTGACCTTGGGGATATATCCCAGTATCTCCAAATGGATAGTAGCAACCGTCAAGCTTTACTATGAACTGGCCAAAGTCCAATCCATGCTAGCTCCAATAATGCCATGTGGGATTGTTCTTGTGTCTTCATTCAGTACTTAGACTGGACTTCTGCTTCCATATGGATGCAATTTTGGAATTGCCATCATCTCTTTGATCCCCTTTTGACAATGAGACCCTCTTCCAGATAAGAAGCTTACTAACCCTTGTGTGTTATGGCCCTGCTGGACATGTCCTCTGATGAGGAGGGTGGGGAGGAAGAGGAGTCAGGGGCATTTAAGGACAATAGTCTTGACATGGATGACTGCAGTAGTGGTGGAGCCAATGACTTCACTTCCCCATCCTCCTCAGAGGACATGTCCAGCAGGTCCATAACAACATGTGTGAATCACAAAGACCACAAGGAAGATCTGGTTCCTGACTTATCTGTAACTGCAGCTATCTGAGTGGTCATCTCTGAATTCACACCACCCATCCTCCTAACCCATTTGGCCACGGGTGAGCTCACTGCTCCTTCAGATTCATTGTCCAGCACCCATAACTGCTAAGTCCCAGATTCTGGGAAGTGGAATTCCATGTGTCTGAACATTCTGGAATGCTCTTGAGGAATTCTGGGGAGTTAACAGTTCCAACATTTCTGAAGGCAGCCGGACTGGGGAAGTTTGGAGTCTGTGTGTGTGGTGTGTGTGTGTGGTTGTGTGTCTGCATCCATTGCCATTCTTTCCCAGCTGGTTGCAGAAAGGTTCCATAGAGGGAGAGAAAAGCAAAGCTGTGTTGCTTTTGATGGGAGATTCATTTTCTTACCACTGGAGATAGAGATGAATCAACTGGTTTCAAATCTGAAGATCAAACACACAAACCTCAGACAGAGGATGCCGAGTGACATTTCCACATCTCTGATGCCCCAGGCAGAAGGTTTGGTGGGGCAACATCAGAGCAATTTTTGTCCATTTTTTTTAAAAAATAAAGATTTCCCCAAGCAAAAGCTGTGATTGAAGCTAGATTGCTGTTTTGAGCAAGAATGATTCTGGTTGTTGCAATCCCAACGAACTGAAGGTGGATTTTGGTGGTTCTTCTGTCCCTGGAGCCAGCCTTAAAGCATTTAGGTGCAGCTGATCAGTACAGGGGTGGCTGTTTTCCTTGACATCCTGTTGTCCTGTTAAGGGGCTTCTTTTGGTGATTCTCAGATAAATAGGAAGGGAGGACAAAGAAGAAGTAGGGAACTTCAACTATAACTCCCAGTAGCCCTGTCCAGGACAGCCAGTGGTGAGAGATGCTAAGAGGAAGAGTTCAGCAACAATGCAAAAGCTTTCAGAGAGCCTCAGAGTTCCAGCCAGGGGTGTCTACAGGAAGGGGTCAAAAAAGTCAAGATGGTGGCTGTGGCCATGGGATTGAAGCCCTGCCATCTTTTATGCCTGATCAGAATGACCATCATCTTGGCTTTTTTGACTCCCCCAAGGATGCCCCTGGATCCAGCTTTGGGAGCACAATGCTGGCTTACACATGGGCAGATGGTAAGAAGAATGTGGTTTGTTTTATTCAACAGTGGAAGGGTCACACAAATTCCCTTTTGCGGGCGTGGGGGCTCACAGCATCACAAAATCGGAGAGAGGCCCTGTTTATGGAGTTGACACAGCCTTATTATTCTTGAGAATAATAGGTTCACATAATGGTCTGGGCTAGCCAAAAATGGGGTGGACTAATTTGTGGTTCACAGGCTGCTATCTTAGTTTTTGGGGTAAATCAGACCAGCCCTTTAAGCCAGTGTTTCTCAACCTTGGCAACTTTAAGACTTGTGGACTTCAACTCCCAGAATTCCCCAGCCAGCCTAAATACCGCTTTAAGCAATCATATAGTTTATTTCTTTGGAATCAGCATGTGACTAGAACCATGGTGTCTTGTTCCTTTGGGACGAGGGTTTAGTGGCTCGGTGCACTGCGTGAAAAAAACCCCAGAAATAAGGGAGAAAAACCTCGTCTCCAAACATCTGAAATACTTAGGGAGGGAGAGCAGCATTGACATAAAGTGAACAGTCAGTAGATTTTGTGCAGCAGAAGTTCTTAAGGACTAGCTGCCTGAAATTGGCAGGTCTTTATATGTACAGGTGTGAAAAAGAAGGGGCAAAACATAAAACCTTGATATGGTGTGATCTTGGAGTGATCTTCCCCTTGGAACGAGGGCTGTTGCTTTCATCTTGTCTGCCTCTACAGCCCGACTCCATCAAAGCTTGACCTTTGTGAGAGCAGAAGATGCTGGGAGATGGGATCCAGGTTGCCCAGCTTGGCAAGGCTGCTGTTACGCACACTAGCCTGTCCTGGCTCTGGTTTTACAATCCAGATGTGAGGGATTGCTGGGGGCCAGAATGGCTCCTGAGTGCCTTTTCTCCTTGCAAGTCTGGCCTCACCACTCCGGGTCAGCAGGAGAGGACCTTCCAGCTGCTCCTCCTGTGCCCAACAGAGCAGGATCCTGCTGGCCACCTTTTGGCCAAGGCTCCACCTTGGCCCGACCAGCTTTTCAGCCTCACCAAGCCTTTCTCAGTAGGGGCTCTTCAAAGAAAAGGATGTGCAGGCTGTTGATGCGTCGCTTGGGCGCTTCCAGTTAAGATCTCCGCCGTGGGAACTCTTTCATCACGGTGCCAGGTCACTGCAACATCGGAGTGCAAAGGCATTCAGAGAGGCAAGCCCGGGCCAGTTGGAGGAAGCCTGTAGGAGAGCAGGCTTGGAGACAATCAGGCAGAATGGAAGGCAGAAGTTCTCCTGGGGCAGCCTTCTCCAAAATGCAAAATGCAGGCTTCTTCCCCTTTAAAGACACAACCCCTGGTTGCACATGGAATAGGATTTCATGGGCAAATCCATTCCTTGGTTATGATACTTCCTGGACGAATCTGGGCTCTTTGCCAAATCAATCTCACAGGATTGTTGGGAGAGAAAAATGGAAAGCAGGGGGCCTGCAGGTTACAATAAAAAAAAGTCAAGGTGGTGGTCACAGGGGTGTAATTGAAGCCCCACCTCTTCTGTACACCCATAAAAATGGGCGGAGCTTCAAACGCACCTTGTGGCTGCCATCTTGATTTCTTTTAACCACGGAGGCATGAAGAAGTCTGTGTGCCATCTGCTCCTAAAAATGCAAGAAACTAGCAGAATTGTTACAATAAGGCTTTGCATCTCTTTTAAACGGTGAAAGGTTTCCAGAGCAGCGTGTGTGAATCCTTAAAGCGAAGCAACAGCAATACCAAAAAGAAAAAAAGAAAGGCATAAAACTTCGAGCATTTTAAAATTTAAAAACACTAAGGAAGACGTTTTTAAAAAGCATAGGAAAAAAATCTGGATATTTGGGGGATAGGGGTAGCTCCGTCTCAAAGCCCATACTTAGAGGGGGACCCGTTCAGAGGATAGTTTGGTATTTTAAATGATCCGATGGATCGAGAAATATCATTCAAAGCCGGGAGCTGTAACCATGGAAAGGCAATCCCAAAACTTTAATTTGTGTTGCTTTTCCCATACGCATCCCTTTATTGGTGTGTTGTCATCAGCCGACACAAAACAGCGAAAGAAAAAAAAATCACATCGGCTGCTGCAAGAAGAAAGGGGTGCGGTGGGGTGGGGGGTCAAATTAACATTCTGCCCCCGTGCCACCAAAGATTAACGCTGAGCGTTGCCAAACCTGAACGCGGGCGAGCCTCTGCCAAGTATATTAAAGATATCCATCACAGCCTCTGACCCAAATCGTTCTTGTAGTATTTTGAGTAGTGCACTCAAACCCCTCAAGGGTTTAGTGTTGTGAAATCTGGGGCTGGCTTAGGTCAGCCAAAATGGGCTCAACCACAACAGAAGTGTGTTTTCCCAGGGAGCCACCACGAACAGGGCGGCCAGACCTGGGTGGCAAACAAGCAGGGAACCGCTAGATGGCAGTAACCGGGCAGAGATTTCTCCATCTTCTGCTGGCTCTTGAGATGGGTCTGGATGATCAACCAGGGTCTGAAAAGTCTTTTTTTATTAAGAGTTTTGACATAGGTAAAAGACAACTTACACCCACACCCACACATATGTATATGTATATATAAATAAGAGAGAGAAAGGAGGACAGAGGGGGAAAAAAGTGCAGAAATCAATACAATAAAACAGGGTTCCTCAACCTCAGCAACTTTAAGATGGGTGGACTTCAACTTCCAGAATTCCCCAGCCAGTTGAAGTCCACCCATCTTAAAGTTGCTGAGGTTGAGGAACCCTGCAGTAAAAGAAAGAAAAAGAGATAATTTTCCACTTCCCACCGTCTTTTCAGCAGTTACAAGCTCATTGTTCCTCCTCCTTCCTGAACATTACAAAAATCCCTTCCGCCCCTTATTCAATCCTTTTTCAATTGTCCGATCCAGAAATCATCATTTCGATTTTTCCATTTTCAGCCCCCCAAAAAACCCTCCGTAAAAGGTTTCCAGTCTTTTATAAAAGTCCTTACGGTGTTGTCCCTGGCCAAACAGGCCAGTTTTGCCATGTCTCCTAATTCTGCCATCGTCACAATCCATTCCTCGGTGGTGGAAGAATTTCAGTATTTCTCCCTCGTTGCGCACATGATAATCTTACTGCGAGGGACTGAAAAGCTGATGATCTAAAGTGGTTTGTTTTTAGCAGCTCAAGCAAACCCTTCCTATTCAGCCTTAGCTGAAGGAGAGAAGAGCCAAGCGTTGACCTTATTTTTGAAAGACGAGCCAGGCCTGGTCAACGTTTTCCACTTTTCGTCTGCAGCAATTTCTCCCAGATCTAAATCTGCTATGATTTTTCATTCTGCCCAGATGTGTGTTGCTTATGAGCAGAGATATCTGCAGTCAAAAAAGTCAAAATGGGGGCCACATCCACACGATTGACACCCTGCCCTTTTTTACAGCACATGAAAAAGGACAGGACATCAATTGCTGTCCTTTAGACTTATTTTTTTTTCAAAATCTCACTTTGGTTCTCTCTTTTGGCCATTTAACTTTTACCGTACAAATGGTACCACTTAATGCACAGTCCTTCACATTCATGTGAAAAATGCGGAAATCGAATTAAAAAAAAAATATTACATACACTGTTTGGTTTTAGATATCCGTGTTAGAATAGGTGTTTTTGTAAAGTTTGTCTTGGCTTTGCTCTTGAATTTTCCTTTGCAAAGCAAAATTATAAACAGAAACAATTAACAGTTTTTATCCTTATGAACCTCTTTCAGATTTGCCCCTTTTTCAGGTTTGTCCTTTATTTTTTCCAAGAAAATAAGGTCACCGTAGTCTTGAGTGATTCCTATTTTTTTCTCCCCAGGTGGGGGACATTTTAAGGAGAAATTCTGCCAGACTGAAGGATTTAGTCCTGTTGCTTTTTTCAGCAAACCCTGGTTAAGGACACCATAGCTAAGCACCACGATTACCCATTCATTCATGATAACCCACCACTACCGTTTATTGAATCAACTCTAGTTGGCTAGATCCACTCAACTTGCTAAGTCACTAACTGGGGCTTGTAGGCCAAGATGCTTCATTGCACCCAACATCCTTGAACCCCATCAAGCCAGCATATTAAGAATTAGGCTAATGTATTAATCCGGTCCATTTTATTTTGCATGATGGATAAATGGATGATGGGTAGGAATACTTTTTCTTTTTTAAAAAATAAGAAAGCAAAACCCCTTTAAAGTTGGCCTGGCACCAGGAACTTGGGTGAAGACCAAAGACCTCTTTCCGCTGCCTGTTTGCTTCCTTAGAACATTCATTCTATGCCGTATTGTTACAACCCGTGGTTAAACGTATTTACCTACTTACCGGTTACAAAATACTCAGTAGGAACTGATTCACCCCAGAAGGGCTGCCTGTCAACAAACTGCCAGAGCAGCGTGTGGCATTGGCCAGCAGGTTTCAGCTAAACTCTGCAAAATTAGGTTTCTTATGACTCATTTGCAGAACAGCGCCTGACGATGAACGTGACTCTCCTTCACCTTTGCAAGATGCATGCAATAAGAAACCCAGAGGACAGGTTCTCATTTGTTGGTGGAGAGGAACTAGTGGCTTGTTCCACCACCAAAATTGCAGCCACAGGAAAATGCCAACTGCCCACAAACCAGAGATGGCCTGGCCTGATTTGGGCCCAACCCAGTGGCCACCACAAAACAGCCTGAGTGGTGACAAACCACCAGCCAGGTATCTTCCCTCCTTTACTGGTGCTTTTGTGCTCTGACCCAGCTAAGCATGCTGTGTGACCAGGGCTACATCGTAACCTGATGCCAACATGGCTTGGACACATTTTTTCCCTCCACGCCCCACCCCACCCCACCCGTTTCTTCCCTGGATATTCAACTATTTAGCCTGATGAAGAGTTCTTGGGAATTCAGAAGCTTGTTCGTGGCTTTGTAACCCTTTTGTTGGCTTAATTAGAGGACAGCCTTGTTAATCAGGATGGAGTATGAGTTGGCATTAGCCAACTGCAATCGTTTGGTTTGGTAGAACCTCCAGTTAATAACTTAATCACTTTGTACTATAGTTTGGCTCTTTGTCTGCCCAGGACAGATGAGAGGGTGGGAATTTGGATGAGGTAAGGATAGATAGATGACGATAGATAGATAGATAGATAGATAGATAGATAGATAGATAGATAGATAGATAGATAGATAGTTATAGAGGATAGACAGATGACAGACAGACAGACAGGAATGTGATCCCAACCCCCTGCTTGCTATTGCACAGAATGGGGGGGGGGGTAGCTCTCTCAATTGACAAGGGAACCGCCTTGTCTGGGTGTCGGGAGAGGCCAACTATCCCCCAGGATCCTCTCTAGCAGGTCATTCTTTTTTGGAGTTGGGTTCTTAGTTATGCTGAGAATTGGTACTGCCAGAAACGGTGTGTCTACTTAAACTTACTTGCTGCTCCTGACACCAGGGACACACCTTCCATTAATTTGCACTGGGCCATTTGCTTGTGGTAGAAGGGGAAGCCAGAACAAAAGCAGAACTGCTCTAGATGTGATCCGCTGAGTTCTTTGCTTGTTTCTACAGCAATATATTTGTAGTCTGAATCCGTCAAGCTGGAGTATAGGGGCTAAGGGTGGTCTATGATTGCAATAAAGATGGATTTGATTTAACTTGATTTGATTTGATTTGATTGCAGGGGATGAACCAAATTCTGCACCTTGCTGGACGTCCTTTCTAAGTTAATTCCCTTCTTGTTCCCTTCTCATCCTGCAAATGAAAGTGACCACGAATGGGCAAACTGGATGCCAAGCAACTGCCTCCCTACCTCTGTCCTCGCTCTTTCTGTGCTGAGTGTGTGTGTTTGCATGCGTGTGTGTGTGAGAGAGAAGCCTCACACTGCTCCTTACGGCATGCGCAGCTTGCCCCATTCCCTGATTTCCTACTGTCCTCTGTCTCTCCATGACCAATACTAAGTTCAGACCATGTCAGAAGGGGCTACAAGAACCTAGGAGACCACAAAGCACGGTGTCCCCCAGCCAGCTATCCTGCCCTCCAAATGGGTTGAGATGGCATCTCTCCGGATCCCACCACTTGGGTGGAGCTGGGAATTTGCAGGGAGCACCGAGAGGACCTTGGCTGATCACAAAAAAGAGCTAAGCGGGGTTGGACCTGCTTGGTAGTTGGATGGAAGACCACCAGGAAATGCCAGGATGGAGAAATGAACAAAAAGAACCTCTGCCCCGTGGTTGCCAAAAAAATTACATGGACCCAGCAAATCAACCCAAAGCAATTTAAGCTTTTAAGCCCCAACATATGGGGAGGGCCCCAGGTGTGGGAAGGTAATAGAGCAGAAGATGGTTTGGGGTGTTTTCCTGTCAAAAGATTCTGGGGAAGATTCGTTGTCTCTTTTCATCCTCACACTGCACTCACATGTTCAGGGGTGTGGCAAGGAGATGTCAATGCCTGGGAAACTGAGCTTTCAAAGGGCGCTTTGTTGGAAAGGAATGGGAGCAACATTAATGCTCACAAATGCATTATACGCCCGTCACCCTCTGAAGCTGTTTCACACAAAGGAGTGTGCAAAAGCCCTCTTGGCTGAAACACTTTTTCCCACCACTTCTTCCCAGTTTCTGCATCTCCCCCCATCCCAAAGGAAACAAGGAATTTGCTGTTTTTCATAATTGGCTGGGTTCCTCCATTACCCTAAGCTGTGATTTATTTTAAGCTCTTCCCAAAGTTGCAACGCTTAAGTTGACTCTTTGTGCTAAACCCTTAGGTGCCAACCACAATGGCTGGACTCACACAGCTTGTTAAGCCAAGACCAAGCAAATTGCAGCCTGGCATAGCACAATGTGGGATCCAGACTACTGGTTGATGGAGCAAACTATAGTTAAAACAAAGGATGGCTTAGTGCAATGTGGGAACAGAACCACTGTGATTTGTAAATCCTGTTTTTGTCTCTTTGGCATAGTATAATGTGGGAAATGAGGAACAAACCAAACTTAAATCAAGCAATGGTTTAGTGCAGTGTTTCTCAACCTCGGCAACTTTAAGATGGGTGGACTTCAACTCCCAGAATTCCCCAGCCAGCCATGCTGGCTGGGGAATTCTAGGAGTTGAAGTCCACCCATCTTAAAGTTGCCGAGGTTGAGGAACCCTGTCTTAAGGTACTTATCTTAATGTTGTTCAACTGATTTTTAGTATTTTATTTCAATCTCTCTCTATTCCTCTCTCTAGCTCTCTCTCTACACACACACACACACGTGCGAAAAAAACCCCCAACATTTCATTTGCAAGAATTGCAATATGATCTTGACAATTTTTTTTTTGGGCTACAAAAATCCCTCTGAATTTAGAAAGTCCTGTCATCTCCCCTGTACTGTTTGTGTATCTTCTGCAAATTATGTCCAGATTTGAGATGGTTTGGGCAGGGCTAGGCGTGAAAAAAAAAAAAGGAACCGTGTGGGTTCTTCAATCTGCCCATCCAGGGTTTTGATTTCCTCTGCAAGCTCCCTTGGAAAACCCTGAAGAAGTCCCCATGAATCCCAGCTGCCTGTAGAGGTCATCCTACACTAGTGAAGCAGCCTGAAAGGGGTGCCTTGTCTTTGCTGAGCCAACGCTGAAAGGAAGCACCCTTCAAGGCTCGCAGACGTGGCTGCCGTAGTCCGATGGTGGGAGAGTGATTTATTCCCCTGACGGTTCATCTCTGCTTAATCAGGAATATCAATGTCACTTGGTTTTATTTTTTTCAAGCTGGCTTGATTCCCTCCTAAGTTTTAATCCACATTGCAAATACATAATCTGCAACAAAATTGGAAAAGACCCTGATGTTGGGAAAGATTGAAGGCAAAAGGAGGCGAGGACGGCAGAGGATGAGATGGTTAGATAGCATCCCTGAAGCAATGAGCATGAAACTGAGCAAACTCAGGGGGGCAGCGAAGGACAGGAAGGCCTGGTGCGATGTGGTTCATGGGGTCACAAAGAGTTGGACACAACTTAACGACTGAACAACAACAACCCAGAGTCACTTGTTTGAGATGGGCGGCCATAGAAATGGATTGAATGAATGAATGAATGAATGAAAATGAATGAATGAATGAATGAATGAATGAATGAATGAATGATCTGCTTTTATGTCCCTTTAACTAGTGTGGCTTCCCCAAAGCATCTAATTTGAGCGGGCGAGACAGATTTCTTCCTCCAAGTCTCTTTCCCGTGTGATAGGATCACACCTCCCAGGATTTCCAGCCAGCTCACATCTGGAAGGGAACCACGTTGGGAAAGGCTGGGGAATTGGACTGGGGCAGGAATGATGATGGAATGAGGAGTGCTAAAGCCCCACCATGTAGGCTTTTTGGACTTGTGTGTACTGAAGGCACTACTAATAATTGGCTGAGGGGGGTCCAGGCACTTTCCCTCACCATTTGGGGCTAAATGCAGGAGGTAGCATTTCTTTCTTTCTTTGATTGATATAGCCAATGTTGATTATTTAGACAATCTGGCTGATTTCAAAAAGCTAAACAGGACCAGGCCTGGTTTGAACCTGGATGGGCGACCATCAAAAATCCCCAGGCTTGTAGGAGGGACTGGGAAGTAAAATCACCTCTCTGAAAAAGGCTGTGGCCAACCACTCCATGAACACATCCATGGGGTCTCCAAGTTTTGACTCAACCTGAAGAAGGTTTACCGTTTTTTCCTCCCCAATAGCGTTCTTCCTGAGAAATGAAAATTTCTTTTTTTAATCCAACTTCTTTATCGTGATGTGTTCAGGGCAGTGCAACATGCAGCCATTCTTCAACCCTTGTAGCTGGGTCTGAAAGTTGCAGAAGATGGTGAACAGACCAAACTTACTTGCAGGATCCTTGGCCATCTGACAGAAGCTACAATGAATTCCCATGTGTCATGACTGCCATGTTGAGGTCACAATATGTGCAACGCCACTTGCCTCTCTTGCTATCCCCACAGAGATCCATGTCTTGGCTTGGTCCATCTGGAAACGTCCTACCACCTGGGAGCACATCCAGGCAGGTCAGAAAGGTCAAGCTGATGGCCATGATTGTGTGCTTGAAGCCCTACCCGTTTTAAACAAGCATTGCATCTGTGGTATACATTAAAAAGGGATGGGACTTCTGTCCCATGATCATGGCCACCACCTTGACTTTTTTGACCTCCCCCCAGGGCACCCTTAGACCACCACAGAATCCCAGGAGCTGGTCTGGAAATTCTTTTGTGCCTGAAGACCTGGTTTGAGGCACAATTGCATGTACAGGTCGGTCTTGATTAGCGCAGTTAACGAATCCCACAAAATGGTTGCCTTATTCGATTTCACACTCTTCGAAGTGATATTTCTATGGAAAACAGGGATCATTGGTTCCAACTCGATGGAAATGCAGGGAGGCAATGAAAAATGTGAAGCATAAATTTTTGCATGTATATTAATGAAATATTACAGTAAAGAACAAAAAGAATATACTTGTAGCATACATGTGTAGTTAGCAAAGTTGCAGGGTAGTTATGGAAAGCAAAATAAAAACAAAAAAAAATTCTACCGTAGAGTCAGGCATTCCAGCATCTTGTCCTGTTTCGGTGTTGAAGATTAGCAGCGTGGAAACCCCCAGCCGCGACTGCACGTGGGCTAGCTTCCATTGTGCACACCTTGCACCCCCAGCCTTGCATTAACTGAATTTTGGGCCACACAAAACGTGACCCGGTATCAACTGACAATTCACGCTAACTTGAATATCGCATTATTTGAACTCGTACTAATGGTGACCTACCTGCAAATCCAGGTGGTTTATTGAACAAAGTGTGTCTCAGATTCCAGCCTCTGGCTGTGAGGCTTATGGTTAAACCACAGCGTCATTGTCCTGTTGTATTAGGATGAGCTATTTGTTTTTGCCCTATTAATGTTATCCTTTAGTTTAATCTTTGTGTCATGTCCGAAACTAACCCCAAACTAACGAAACTAATTACATGTGTTTTTGTGCGTATCTGTGTTTCTGGGTACGCACAACACAATCTGATCAGTTACAAATGTAGTGGCTGAACTTGCATGGGAAGTTCAACTTGGTTAGGTTAACTTTGGTTAGCTGTTTTTAGTGGGGAAAGGCTAAGCATATTGCGTGTTCCCAGTTCGTTGGTTGATGAACCTCGAAAATTCAGATAGAGATGCAGAGTAAATCCAGGCTGTGTTTCTGTAGCCATGTCTGCAGGGCCTCCTCAGTGGAGGGTCAAAAAAGTCAAGATGGTGGCTGCCACAGGACAATTAAAGCTCTACCCAAGGCTGGCTGGGGAATTCTGGGAGTTGAAGTCCACACATCTTAAACTTGCCAAGGTTGAGAATCACTGATGTAGTCTATTACACTTGGAAAGTATCTGGTTGGGGAAAACTCTTCTGTTGGGTGCGTTTGTTAATTTATTAATAACCCAGTTGGGTTTTGGCTGTTGGATTGACTTAGTTTGACACATGAATAACACTGGAAAGGTGGTGGCTAGGAAATGTTTACTTGTAGATCTGGTTTGGCTCGGAATGAATTCTTTTCAAGGATTGCTATTTTGTATATGCATATAGAGACAAGGTGGTATATGGGGTTAGAGCAACAGTTGCAACAGAGATCAGCCCAATGCAAGAGTTTTGGCCAGCCGCCTTCATTCTTGCATCAGTCTGCACATTCCGACTATTGCTAACCTAAAACAAACCACGGTCTCTTTGCAGCTTTTTCTCAGGTTAGCAGGGATGGAAGTGGCTTAGCTACAGGTGAGCGGTGTTCTGGTGACTCCAGTCAAGTTTAATTTGGGGCAGCCAAACAGCCCTGTATGGAAAGGGTAGTGATGCTGAGTGCTGCATCAGGCGCAGGAAATTGGAGAAAAGGTGGTTTTGAATGGCTTCAGGGCCGTTCAGGGCAGGGGTCTTCATGGTGGGGGGCTCCAAAAAACTCAAGATGCCAGCCAAGACCATGCCATTGAATCCCCATCCCCTTTCTTACGTGTGCTGAGTGTGCAAGGCATGCAAAAAAGGGTGAGGCTTCAATGAAAGCCTCCATCTTGACTTTTCTGCACCCCCCTTCCCCCGAGGATGCTCCTGCTTCAGTCTGCAGTACAGGGCTCACAGAGTAGCTTAATTGTATATTTTAGCAAAGCAACAAGAAACCTGTTTTTGGAATGGTGCAACCGAAATGCAGAGCACAGTGGGGGGAAAAGGGCCCGTGTGTGACCTCCTGGCCGCCAGTTGCCCACCCCTTGGCTAAGCCAGGGACAAGCATATCCAGTGGGCAAGGAAGACCCAGCCAGCCTGGTTGGACACCTTAACGCAATGCTGGCTGCGTTGTCCAAACGGGCCGGTTCAGTGAAAAGGGGACTTTAGCAATCTGCAAAGAGCCGCACCCAGGATGGCTTTGTTCCCCTTTATATCCCGCTGATCTCACCTGCAGGCAGGGCTGATGTAATCAGGAGCACGCTTGCTCGCTCGCTTGCTTGCTTTGATCCCCAGCTCGGGGCCAGATGTGCAGTGTCGACACACTCTCCGCCGTGGGGAGATGGCTAATCTGGGGCTGCTGAGCCATGAAGGGAGTGCTCTTTTTGAGAAACAAGCCGGATGTGGGGCATTTTGCGTTCAGCTAAGCCAAGATTCCTCTCTCGTTGCAGCAGAGGTGGACCCCAGTTTGCCACTCCCTCAGCCGTGGAAGCCCCTGGGTGACTTTGGGCCAGACCTCCTCTCTCAGCAGAACCTACCTTACAGGGTTGCTGTTTGGAGGGGGAAATAGGACAGGGAGTGCTATGCATGCTGTCTTGCTCTCTTGGAGGAACGGTGGAAAGGTTTTGAGAGCTGGGATAGCTTAGTGGTGAAGGAATTGGGCTAGCAGAGAGGAGACCCGGGTTCAAATCCCCTTCAGCCACCGAGGCTTATTGGATGGCTTGGGATGAGTCTCTCTTTCTCTCTCAGCCTGACCTACCTCATAGGGGTGTTGTTCTGCAGAAAACGAGAAGAGGAGTAGCGTGTGTGTGGCACCCTGAGCTCTTGAATTCATAGTGGGATATAAATATTTTAAAAAATAATTACATCAATAACAACAACAAATAAACAATAACTAAATAAGAATAAATAATAGCGATAAGTAATAACAACTAATGAATAATAATAAACAGCTAAATAACTAATATAATGATAATACAAATAACTAAATGAATGATAAATAATATAATAACAATAAATAATAACTAAACTTAACAATAAATAATGATATGTAATAATAGCTAAATAAATAATAATAAATAATCATGATAGATACAAATAACTAAATGACTGATAAATAATGATAAATAATAACTAAATAAATGATAATACATGATAAGGATAAATAATAAATAAGTGTCCAGGTGTGACACGTCATCAGAACTGACATATTTATTTTATTTATTAAATTTCTCCCCCGCCCATCTCCCTCCAATGGGGGAACTCTGGGTGACTCACACAGAACATTAAAACCATAAATATATATAAATACATAAAACATCAATTTAAAAATTTGTATGTAACCTGCCTAGGGTCACTTATACAGTGAGACCGTGGCTTATAAATTTGATCAATCAATCAATCAATCAATCAATCAATCAATCAATCTGCTGCTTCTCCCTTTTGGAGTCTCTGTTCTTCATCTCTCTTTACGGAGGGAGAAAATAGCTTCCTTGCTAGCTCTTCCTTGTTTGCAGAAGGGGGACAATTCCCTTCCTCCCCCGAGCGACCCCCAACTCCTCTGCCGCTTGCGCAGCAGCGGAGAACGAGGCTGCCCCTCGTACGTGCAACGTCACAGCTTGCAGACAAACACCGCAGCTCTGGAAAGGAACCCCCAGAAAGGCAACCAGAAGGTCGAACAACTCCTCTCCTGAAATTTCTGCACGGGGCAAAATGAAGCAAAGAACGTAGCCGGGTTCACACCGTGTGCTAAACTATGATCTGGTTTGTTCGTCTTGGCCTTAAGGCAGCGTTTCTTGGCCTTGGCAGCTTGAAGATGTGTGGACCAACTCCCAGAATGCCCCATGCTAGCTGGGGCATTCTGAGAGTTGAAGTCCACACACCTTGAAGTTGCTGAGGTTGAGAAACACTAGAACGGGAGGTGCAAAAGTAGTGTCATTGTTGTGATTTGGAAACCCTGCTTCAAAGCTTGCAGAGCTGTGCTAATTTCTGATTCTTGCCAAGTCAAAGAGGCAGAAATTACGCTCTGGGGAGGGCCACAGTAGGTAGAGCCATGAGGTCAAGTGAGTCCAGCTAGGCAGCACCCATAACATAGGGAGAGGCTGTGATTTTTTCCCATTCGGTTCTTTGTCTGAGCTTGGAAGCTAAGTAGGTTCAAGGCTGGCTAGTCTTTGGATGGGAGACTCCCTGTCTGGCCAAAGAAACCTTCCGGAGGAAGATGGTGGCAGCATTTTCCAAACAGCTTCCGAGAAACTGAATGGACTTGCCCACGAACTGAGTTTGACCTGAAAGACAATTTACCTTTGAAGCCGACCTTAAAACCCGAGCCCTGTTTTGTGTTTCCTGACTCATAATGGCAGGAAACATTGCTGCCCGTTTTCAGGAAACTGGGTCAACCTGGCAATCACAGAATCAAAAACGTTGAGGGCCACCGGTGCTTGCCCTACATTCAACCATGGTTAAACAAATTAGGGTTGAGTATGACCTGGGTCGTGGTGTGGCCTGTGTGTGGTCACCAGAGCTTCCTAAGAGTGGGAGGGTCAAAAGATGTTCGGCTTTTTTGCTTGTGGGGTCTGGAGTGCAGTACAGAGTGAGTGGGATGCCATTAAGCCAGTGTTTCTCAAACTTGCCAACTTTAAGATGTGTGGACTTCAACTCCCAGAATTCCCCAGCCAGCAAGGCTGGCTGGGGAATTCTGGGAGATGAAGTCCACACATCTTAAAGTTGATAAGTTTGAGAAATACTGCTTTAAATCATGGAAACCCTTCGGACATCCCGTCACCCTTTAAAGCTCCCCATGGGTCCTGGTTCAGTCCTCTGAGGAGCTGAGCCCTTGACATGATGCACAGTTTCCCGCGCATGCTTGCCTCAGCGCATTGGCTGAAGGTAGGTCCCAGGATGGGGTCCCAAGATGGTGGCCGCACCTACACAGTCAAAGCCCCACCCCTTTTCATGATGCACAGGAAAATAGGTGGGGTTTCGGTCACCTGACCGGAGCCCCCATCTTGACTTTTTGGACTCCCCCACATATGCCCTGTTTAAACGAATGAAAAAAAGTTGTCTTGTTTTTGCCCAAACTTCTTGACTCCAAGATTAACATCCTGAACTCTGCAAAGGGAGTCCCCAAGTTAAGAATGCCTGGTTTGTGGACAAGCCATGGTTAAGAATAGACCCTATGGTAGCAAAATCCGAGTTAAATACACAATGATTTGAGTTAAATACACAGTGGTTTGAGTTCATTACACCATTTATTTATTTATGCATGCATGCATGCAATTTATATGGCCACCCAACTCACTCATGGTGACTCCAGGCAGCTTACAAGAATAAAAATTGCAATACAAAACCCACTCCACCCCCAATGCTACTAATACAATACTACTTCTACAGTATTATACAATAATACTGTTCCGGCTTACGTACGAATTTGACTAAAGGACAGATCTTGGGAACGGAACTCATCCTTAAACTGGGGACTCCCTACATGTGAATGGGAGAAACATGCATGGGAAGAAAGGGCCTGGAAGATAAATGGGGTGTGCTCTCGTCCCTGATGTCATGTTAAGAATTCCCCCATTGGGAGTGGTGTTCAAAACGGCTGAAAACCGTAGAAAGCCAATTCAAAGTGGGGAGACCCTTTTTCTGATTCCTCAAACTTTCATCAAAATTTTTCGAAAATTTTCATTGCTGCTTCCCAAAGGAAGCATCTAAAACCTGCCCCGCTCTATCCACCACTTTGAAGAATCCCAGTTGGAGAATGTTTATTTTATGTTGCACGGTCCATATCTTTTTAAAAATTAATATTAGAAAAAAGCAGGAAGGGGCCAAAGAAAAGAAGAAAAAGAAAGAAGAAAAATAAATGAAAAGGGCGAATATTTTATCCGCTCTATTCACTCTCTAGGGAGAAATGAATCAGGGTAGCCCTCTATCTAACAAGACTCCAGGAAGTCTAGGGAGAAAGGGAGAGTGTTTGAAGACTCTGTGAAATATGGCCAAAGTTGAACCACAATGTGTGTGTGTGTGTATGGAGCATGAAAACGTCATGCTGTGATCCTACTACAGATATAAAAATAACGTTGGGACTTAATGAAACGTGAGGCATTCTGCAAGGGGTCTCAACTTCAGAATCTGCAAAGTTCTAGAAACTCAAGAGCAGAGTCGTCTGGTGTGTGTGGGTCAAAAAAGTCAAGATGGCAGCTGTGACTATACAATGAAGCCCCACCCCACCCCAGCATCCATTCTGACTTTTTTGACCCTTCCCACACAATTGCCTCAAATTTACCAGCTATAGCCAGTAGTTCTTTATAAGGCAAGGCTTAGTTTGCTCAAGAGTTGACCTGAGATGTCCCCACCTTTCCAGGAGAATTTCCAAGCCCCTAGAGGCTGGTGATGGTGGGAAGAGAATATTGGGAGTAAAAGTGAATGCTGCATATTTATTTCTTTACTTTTATTATTTTATTGAATTTCTATCCTGCCTTTTTTCTGGAAAATCAAGGCAGCGCACATGAGCGTCTCCCCTCTTTCTGTTCATAGGACAATCTCCCTGGGTCAAAGTTATCCAGTGAATTCCAGGGGGGCAGCTGTATCTTCAGGAGGGGCAAAGATAGACACACCCAATGTTGAAGCACACCCTGTGATGTACCCAGGGTTGCAGTGTGCTGGTGTAAGCTCCACCCCTTTTCTACCTGCATGTATGTGGGAATGACCTTGGGAGACAGGTGAAAGAGCCACAGCCAAGGGATGGTCGGATAAGCGGTAGCTGAGCCTGCAGAAGGAATGGGGGCGTGGTAAACATCTCAGAAGGGACCCTCCCTAGTTTCTTGGGCTGTAAAGGCAAGTGGGGAGAGATGCACTTTCAGACTTGCAAGAGTCTGTTAATATAATCTTACAAGAAAGTAGAATTAGTTCATCTGGGCCTACTTCCTGTCCTGACTACGTCAACGGGCTGACATTGTATCACAACAATGCATGCATGGCCCCCAAAGGGGGGAGTTTGTGATGTGATTCTGCAATGCTGCTTTGCTTGTTTGGACAAAAGCAGTGAGAGCTTTTTTGTAGAAAGTAAGGGAGACACAAATAGGCAAGGACAAATACTGAGGCAAAGGGAGCTGAAACATTTTTTAAGCCCTGGGAAACAAGATAGTCCAGGTAGTTCCATTCCCAAGATCTGTCCGTAACTCGAATTTGTATGTAAGTTGGAACAGTATTATTGTATAATACTGTACAAGTAGCATTGTGTAATGAACTTGAACCATTGTGTATTTAACTTGAATCATTGTGTATTTAACTCAAATTTTCCTACAGTAGGCTCTGTTCTTAACTATGGGTCATGTGTAAACTGGGCATTCTTAACCCGGGGACTCCCTGTGTTCAGAAGTGATTCAGGCAGACACCTCCCTGATTCACTAGAGTATAAGAAGGGGAGGACGTACAGCACAAGGAGACATGCAAGATTCTGTTATTATCCATTGCACTAAACCAGTGTTTTTCAACCTTGGCCACATGAAGATGTGTGGACTTCAACTCCCAGAATTCCCCAGCCAGCCATGCTGGCTGGGGAATTCTGGGAGTTGAAGTACACATCTTCAAGTGGCCAAGGTTGAAAAACACTGATCTAAACCACAAAATGAAGGTGGAGGTGAAAAAGAAGTCTTGCCTAATGTTAGAAAGGCAACTCAGCTCTTCAAAGCAATCCTGGGCCAGAATGCTGTGCAAAGCTATTTAATGATATGTTTCAATCAATGAATCAATCAGTACGAAAACCATGATATTTAACGATGGAGCTGATAGCAAATATGCACAGGGAAGTCTCCACAGATGTAACCAGGTTGTAATGTTTAATACATAAGAGAGAAGGAAATACTTAAATACCTGACCAGAGAGTAATTATATTAATTAAATTTCACTAATCCTAGCTTTAATTAGCTCAAAATATTATTGCATTTCAGCAAGATTGGATTGTCATCCTGACCTCATCCACTACTTTTTGAAGAGTTTATTTGTTTATATTTATATGACAAATTTGTCACCCTCTCGTTGAAACCATTCTGGGCGGTTTACAAAACGGTTAACATCAATTAAAATTACAATACACAGTCATCTTAAATAAATAGAAATATTTATTTATATATCAATAAATCTATACCCTGACATACTACTCAAAGCCTCAGACAAATGTGGTTGCCTTGCCTTCTAGTATCATTCCCATGGATGTGAGATTCATCACCCATCTGTGGAAACAAAGATGTTTCTGTGACCTGGGAAATTCCCCATGTGAAAACGGGTGGGTTAAGAACAGATTCTATAAATTCTTCTAAGCACGAAACTACATTCGCTGTAGAATTACAAATGCTTGACCTGGTTACTGAAGTAACCCCACTTCTGGATTTGCTCAATATATCAAATCATCAGTGGGACAAATGGCCCGGCTTCACAAAACCCATTAATTCCCCCAACATCCCAAACTCCAATCAAGGGGAAAGCTGACCAAGTTTAAGATGTTGTCTGAATGCAACTTCTAGTCTTTAACTAGATTAGAAGTGTGGAGTGTGGGCTTGATACAGCATCAGTACACAATATGCGAAGACTGCTTAGTTTTATCATGGTTTGGCCGGTTGTGAGAACTCAGCCTGTTTCTATTGTGCAAAACCAGAAAAATGGGGAATTCAGCAACAAGGGAAATGCAGGGGGTCTGCAACCTCATGATAGAAGCCCCCCCCCTTTTACATGCATTGTGTGCATGATGCATAAAAAAAGAGGTGTGGCTTTAATAGCACAGGTGCCATCTTGACTTTTTTGACCTGTTACAGACGGCTCTGCTGGGAAGTGACTCCCCAGCGTCTCATTGCATGTAACGGTTTCAAAAGCCGTGAGGACTGTTTCTTGAAAGTGTTCTCTGGAAAATCAGGACTTGAGTGTGTTTGCATCCATATTGTGGCTTCTCCCAACCCAGATACGTTGGAGTTACAATTTTCAGCCCCACGTGGCAGGGCTTGGGTTTGTTTGGAAACCCATAATAAGGCCCTTCTTTCAAGGAGGGGAATGAAAATGCTACCAAGAGCGAGTCAAGATTCAGGCTGCCAATTCTTCTTCCCCGGGCAAGGCGGGGGTCCGGGAGGGAAGGGTTGAGGAAAAGAAAACAGGTGGCTGATGTTGAAGGGAGACATGGAAATGGATGTAGGAGCAGAAATGGAAGCAGGAGACAAAACGCTTCCACTTCCAACTCTGAACAATGAAAACAGAACTCTAATATCAGCCAAAATGTTGAAATTACGATGCTGAACTTCTGCTATTCCACCTTGAATTTTGTCAGGGTGATGTCAGGCCAAAGGAGCGGGGGGCATTAAAGTGGATTTTGGGTGGAGATGGGAACATTTTGTTTCCTAGAGGATTGCCAACCTGAATCACCCTTAGTCTTCCTTAACACTCTAGAACAGTGTTTCTCAACCTTGGCAACTTTAAGATGGGTAGACTTCAACTCCCAGAATTCCCCAGCCAACACACATCTTAAAGTTGCTAAGGTTGAGAAACACTGCTCTAGAACCCGGTCTTAAAAACTGGTTTCTGGTTGCATTTCATGTGGCCTTTGAGTGTGGGGGGACCAGGTGGTGGCCCTTGAACCTGGGAAAATTGCCCACCCCAGCAGTAAGACTAAATCTGGTTTGTTTGTTCTGGTTTAATAAATTGTGTGAACCTAGGCACTGGAGTTTGTCAACCCTGGTGTATGATGTAGCTCAACGCATCACGTCTAATGGGGGCCATCCAGCTTCAAACTTTCTTATAAAGAAGGAGGGTGTTTTCCAAGACAGATGTTTCCATGGTTGAACGGTTTGTGCTATCCGGAAGTTCTTTCTATCACTTCACCCAAATTGCTTTTTATTTCAACCCATTGGTCTAGGAGCTCATTATCTATGTCAGAAGCCACCAAAGTGGCAACCACAGGGACAGTGATATAGTATGAATGGAGCTGTGTCATCTGAGGGACATTTGGTGGTTTTCATCATCATCATCATCATCATCATCATCATCATCATCATCATCATCATCATTTTGCAACCTAGGTTAGCAATCAGCATAGAAAGAGCTGCAGGAGCAGAAGGTTGCTCACCCCTTTTTGGGGGAGGAGAAGGGGGTGGTTGCCCCCCACAAATTCACTTTGGTGCTCTGAGGAGTAGCTCTTTCTTGCCTTCGGTAGCCAAAGAGGGAAGAACAAAATCTCAGCCCCTCTATGTTCCACAGAAACTTCACCCACACAAAACTCCACTGAGAATTTTATTTCGCTGAAACCAGCTCACCCACACAGCCTCAGAATCCGCTGGTGGTGCCTCAAAGGCAGGAGGCTTTACTCAACAGCTTCCGGAAGCTGTTGGCCTGATTGATTAATTTCCACCGTGTGGGTCTTTTTGGCACAGCTCTGCAAGGCGCGTGGCAGCTGCAGGGAAGGCCAGCCACGCAAGGGGGGAAGTTGTTCGTGCAACTGATGAATGGGCTCCCCGTTGAGAAGAAAGGAACAGCCCAGAAAAGCCACATGGAGATAGAAGAAGCAGATGCGTTCCTCTAGTGGTTGTTTCCCCCCAATATCCTTTTATATCATATTGCAAATAAACAAAGCCATATTTCTAGTAGAAGAGAATACATGTAGCTCAGGGTTGAACTATGGAGCCCTTGGTGTTCTCTGAATTTGGCTGTTTGCTTGTAGACGTTTCACTACCCAACTAGGTAACATCATCAGTACTAGTGAGTGTGGGGTTTGCCCCCTGTTAATATACAATAGCTTGCCCTGCCAGTATTGGTGGGGGTGTGGTTTTCTCCTTGGTAGTTCCTTGATTAGGGTAGTGTTCTCTGCTTGATTGTTTGTCTGGTGTTAATCCCTGCTTATCTGGGTGTTGGTTGCTGGAGAGGACGTGTTCTGGTCTTTTGGTTTCCTCCTTAGGAAGGAGACTTTTCATTGTCTCTTTTGAATGGTGTGTAAATGTGGTTTATCTCCATGTGTCTATTGATGGCTGATTTGTCTGAATGCCAAGCTTCCAGGAATTCCCTAGCATTTTTGGGTTTAGCTTGGTCTAGCAAGCCCACAGTTTCCCAGTTGAAACTATGGTTGAGTCTGTTCATATGTTGTGAGATTAAGTTTTCATTGTGTCTTCTGACTGCTAGTTGGTGTTCATGGACGTGCTCTGCTAGTCTTCTGCCTATCTGACCTACATAGTCCTTACACTGTATGTTGCAGACAAGTGTAAGGTGACTCTTGTTTTTTCTTCTTGGACTACTGGGTCTTTTGGTTTACTTAAGGTATTTTGGAGGGCCTCGGTAGATTTGTGTGCTATGGTGATGCTGTGTGGTTGTAATAGTCTGTTGGTTGTTTCTGAGATGTTTTTGATGTATGGCAGTGTGATCCTTTTCATAGCTTGTGTTGGTTGGGCTGTAGTGGGTTGAGTGGTCAAGCACCTTTTGATAAAGTTGTGTGGGTATCCATTTTGATGGAAGATGTTGTATAGGCAGTCTGTTTCCTTTTCTTGTGTTCTGGGTTGCTGTAGCGCATTTGTGCTTGTTTGAATAATATTCTTACACAGCTCCTCTTGTGGGAGGCTGGGTTGTTACTTTGGTAATGGAGCATTTGGTTAGTGTGGGTTGTTTTTCAATAGACTTGCATTTCTAATTTGCTGTGGTTTCCTCGGCTGATGAGGATGTCCAGGAAAGGTAGTGTGTTGTTGTTTTCTTCTTCCCTTGTGAATTTTATTCCTTTGAGATGTTGATTGTTTCATGTGTCTTCTCTAGTTGTTCCTTATTCTTATTATTATTACAAAGGTGTCATCTACACGCCAGACCCATACTTTTGGTTGTATGTGTAGGAGTGCGACATTTCTAGATGCTGCATTACAGGTGGGTGTGCCTCTGATTTGTTGCTGTATTTGTCCATCAAACTGAAAGTAGGTAATGAGGCAGAGGTTGATGAGGTCCATGATTCTGGGTATTTCGATCTTAGTGTATTTGCCTAGGTCTGGTGTGTTGTGTAGTGGATTCTTTTGTTAGTTGTGGATCTATGGATGTAAAGAGTGCTGTGACATCGAATGAAACCATAATTTCACCTTCTTCTACTTTTAGGTCTTTGATTTTCTGGAGGTAAAGAAAGTTGAACTTACAAAAAAGCTTGGACATCTCACAGAGGGGAGTGAATATTCTATCAACACCCCAACCTCCCCAACTCCCCAACACAACAAGCTACTGTACATAAACAGGGAGCAAGCCCCACACTCCCTAGCACTGGTGATGTTACCTAGTCAGGTAATGAAACGTCTGCAAGCAAACAACCAAGCTCAGAGAACATCAAGGACTCCAAAGCCATACTTGTCAGGGGAGAGTCATCTAACAGAGACACTCTTCTTGAAGGGTGTTCTTTCCATTGGTAGGATATGTGAAAGCAGAATCTCCATCTTCCAGAGCAGTATTTTTCGAACTTGGCAACTTTGTAGGATTCAACTCCCAGAATTCCCCAGCCAGCATGCTGGCTGGGGAATTCTGGGAGTTGAATTCCACACTTCTTAAAGTTGCCAAGACTGAGAAACGCTAATCTAGAAGTTGGAGGAGATGGTCTATCTGATTTCCAAAATGTGGGGAGGGTTTGAGGAGAGCTGAAAGAAATTCTGGAAGGACCACTGGAGCAAGTGTGCGTGTGAGGGTGATCCAAAGGTGACCCATGCCCCCTGCTCCACTTTTTCTCTGCATCCCTGGTTCCTTTTCTGACAGCCCAGATGAATTGAAGCAGTAGAGCAACTCAACTTCAGCAATATGATTTCCCATCATTCTGAAACAAGAACAAATCTCTACCTCCACCAAAAACACAGGAAAACCCCAGCCTTGCCACCGTGTGTGATGCAATCACAACCCCTTTGCACGTTGACCTCATCTTCTGCAGACCTCATCTCTCCACCCTCTAATGTGTGGTCCCTGCCTGATGGGGTTCTTCAAGAAAATCCGAAGTACAGTGGCTTAGCAGGGTAATCCACCTTTTAGTTACTCTGTCTTGGTGCAATCTTTCCTCATTTGGTGTCTTCCAGTTAGGGTGAATTACGATTCCCATCCTCTTCAGTGTCTGTGGTCAGTCACGCTGGCTGGTTGAGGATAGTCCAACCCATGGGAGAAGCTGAGGTGGAGAAACGGCCATTCCAGTTCATTTTAAAAGCAATATTCCCACATTTAATGCGTCTGACTTCAGCTATTTTTTAAAAAACCAACTTAAGTCGAACTTCAAACATTAATATTACTTAAACCTGCTAGTAAAGCCTCACCCAGCCATAGTTAAGCCAGAGGAGAACCGTGTTCATGCCCTCATCACCACAAATAAACATTGATGGTTTCTGTTTTTCACAGAGTTTAACCCAAAGCTGTACTGCAAAAACAGGGTCTTATTCCGTCAGCTGGATCAAGAGATCTGGATGTGAATGGCCTTATTTTTTAACTGGAAAAGCTTAAAGTACCGTTGTTTTAATTGTACACCAGCCAATGAAAGTATGAATTGCAGTTCCTTTTGCACTGAAATCGAGAACCTTGGAAAGGCAGCAGTCCGGATTAGATCCCCCAAGGCAGCGGCACGGGGCTGAAGTTTATCGATTGCCAAGTATTCTTTTATTTTTTTTCCAGCCATTAATATTTCTGAGACACTCAGAATGTCGCTAAGCGTTAAACAACAAAGAAAGTACAGGAATAACTGGGGCTCGGAGCCTCTTTGGGATGTTGGACCCCTGTCTTTCCTCCAAAGACAATTCAGCCCCTTTCCCTGTAACCAATCATGGTGTCCTCATATGCAAGGGTGTCCACAGGGTGGGGTCAAAAAAGTCAAGATGGTAGCCACACCAGTACAATCAAAGCTCCGTCCGTATTTTATGTGTGTTGTATTTGAAGGGGCTCCGCTCCTTGTATAATCTTCAACCATCACCAGCAAATCATGGCTAATTGTAATATGTAAGAGTGATTGCAGGTCAAAAAACTCAACTGTGTGACAAATATAAAAAATAGGTGGAGATCTCACTGTGATGGCCACCATCTTGACTTTTTGACCACAGCCTGCAGACACCCCCATTTAGGAATTGCACTGGCCCTTGTTCTCTCTGCTTTTAGAAAATCTATAGATATATCTTTTTCATGGGGCCTTTGAAAAAGGGTTTGATTATCTCTGGTTTGATTTAGTTGTTTTCTTTGCATACTGCCTTCTTGGGGTGTTATGTTCAATGATCATCTCCAGAGCACTGGCTTTGTGTAAAGAGGTGCCTTTCAATCAAGAAAGGAAGCCCCTAAAATAAATCTTAACAGTATTTGCCGGCTTCTGTGGCATCCATTGCTGCCTTGGCTTGGCAGTGTTCAGAAAAAGTTGGGATATAAATATTTCAATTAAAGTAAATAAAATAAATATTTTAGCTAAGATGCACACAGGCTTAGAACAGGCTACGCACAACAACGCCTACTTGAAACACAGCATCCCATGGCCAAATTAACTTAATTAAGTTAATGCCAGGAAAATACTTTGAAATCTTCACGTGAAGAGGGCTAGAGGAACGATTATGCTTGTGCTGGGAACGAGTTATTTGAAAAGCGTTAACGTGCTTTGTTATTACTGTCGGTTCTTCCAGTGCCTTCCTTGGGCATTCAGCTGGAATTGTTCTCAGCAAAGGAAGATGTTTGTGCTCTTATTTTCCAAAAGTAATCTGCCTTAATGAATGCACCATTAATGCTATTTTTCTTAATTTCTTGAAGTGGAGTCAGGCTAAGGGCAATGTGGAGTAGCAAGCAACTCAGTGGGCATTGAAGTTCCTGGCAAGAAACTCATCTTGGAAAGTGATGAAACGGATTCGTAATAATTCAAAATTCAATATAAATCAAGGGCACTGGTTGACAGGAAGAGGAGATCGTGGATTAAAACTGCTCCTATGCATGAGGATAGGGGGTATAGTTTTAAAATCTTCAGCTAGGAAGAAAAAAAAATCTCAGCCGAGTCACAGAAGTAGGACTGTACCAAATAATAAACTTAAGGTTTGGTGTTTGGTTCCAGAATGGTGGTCTTGGTTTTGTTGAAATCCATCTAGACCAGGGGTCTCCAAACTCTTCAGCTCATCAACCCCTTCATGAAGTTTCAGACTGTGCATTGACCCCCCAACGTTTATTATATAAAAATAATTTAATCAATACCACTTTAATAGTACTATGAATAACAACAACAACATTGACCCCGTGGATAGTCCCTCAACCCTTGGGGGTTGATATTGACCACTTTGGGGATCTAGACCAAGGATGGACAACGGGCAGACGCCAAACTTTATGCAACCTCCAGACTTCTGTCTTTGTGTTTTTTATGACTTCTGCTGTCCTTTTTGATAATAATGACTGAAAACTGATGCTACAGCTTTCTCCCATTTTGAATGAGGAAATCCATGAAAGTGATAAGCCCTAAAATAGGCTGAATATTGTTTTAAAAAAACAAAGAAGGACCTTAAAACTCCTCCCCCAAACCAAGAAACATAGATCAAAGTCCTGGTCTCCTCTGATTGGCATCATCATGCCAACCTTGGTGGCCATCGGGCTGCTTTCCAACATTAAGTGTGTCGTTCAGCCTCCAAAGTCTTTCCCCTTCCGGTCATGCTCTAGGAGTATCCAGATTTTTTTATTTTAATTCCATTTGATGCCATTTGGCCCAACCTTGTTCTTCTTTCTCCTTAACCTGTGAGAAACCTCAGCCAACCAGGAATTGTTGTGAAAATAAGAGCAAATGATGGCCATTGAGGGAGAAGGCAAATGACGGCCAGTGAAGTGAACAAAACCGATGAGCCTTCGACTAAGCATATTGGAGGGACAGATCTACATGTCTGGCTTTTTTTGTGCCGAGGGATGAGCCATAGGGAATCCATCTGTCCATCGGCCATCTGTAAAAGATTCAATGGACCATGATCCAGCATCAGTGCATTTGAGAGGCGGATTGGAAATCTTGTCAATACTACATACTATTCTCCATATCTTACTCTAAATAAGGTCACCGTGGCTTGTGAGGCTCAAAAAGAGTGGCATTCATCAAGCCTGGCCTTGGGAGACCTGCAGGAGACACTGTGAAGAAACAGTGATGCCACAAGGCGTGGTTCCAACTTCTAGTAGGTGGCAGTTCTAGATAATCCAGATCACTAGCTTCATGAGAAGGCAAGCCAAGGCTGTAAGCTGGAGAGCTGTTATGCTTTACTTGGGTGCCTTAGAAGAAGGAATCTTGGTGTGCATGCGTGAAGGAGGTAGCAAGTGACGAGCTATTCATGCAACATGCCCAGCCAAGTTATGAGTCACATTTGCGTGGCTGATTTGGCAGTGCTGAATTGCTTCAGGTACCCTCCATTAAGCGGTGTCATCTGCTGGAGTCTAGAAATGCGCCTCCTCTTTTGCAGCAACTGTCTGGTGGGACAATATTCCCGCAAGATCCATTTGGTCCTCACTCTGGTTGTGTTTAAAACAGCCCTTAAAACCTGGCTCTTCTCCCGGCCCTTGGGTTAGACTGGGTGGCTGGTCCTTGTGGCAAAGAAACAAACAAACAAATAAATAAATATAATCTACTTCCTGGCTTGGCACAATTCACTGAATCATCTACTAACCATACAGGCTGGTTCACAGCACATGCTGAGCCACAAAAAGAACAACAACAGGAACAACCAACAAGTAAAAAGCAACTAGCACCACCAAGCTTAGCATGTGACTCACATCCAGCCTCTAGGCGTGCAACGGACTGGGCTGTGAGAACACAGTCTGCAAGAGATGACAAGGAAAGGTGAGCGCCCAGGTCATCTTCTATCAATGAGAAATTGAAAGGTGGGGGGGAAGGTGAAATCACACCTCCTTTCCACAAATCTGGCACACTTCTGCATTTGTGTCCCATCTTAATCATCTACTGTGCCCGTTGCACACGTGCCATTGTCTTCCTGCAAGAGCAGAGGGTGACTGAAAGCTGAACCCCTCTCTATAAAGAACCGCGGATCTCCATCGATCATTCAGTGTGCATGCACACTGAAATTTTTCTCTCATTTTCTGCTTCTCTAAGTAAGAAAAGCAGTCCCCCTCTTTCTTTAAATGTTCTGAAAACATTCCATCCTCTGCAGGAATTGGCGACTCACTGAAAGGGACAAGCCCCCTTACATTCAAGGTTTAAATGAAAACTCTTCTTCTCATTCATCTGTTTTTTTCTTTGTTAAGATTTCCAGAGGCATACAACTGAATTGTGGCTCTCATTTAAGAAACTTAGTTAAAAGTATCTTGTCCTCAACTAATTGGATTTTTTGTATGTTTGTGTCACCATCCACCCCTCTTTTCATGATTTTCTCATCTTTGTATTTTTATATTACCCTTCCCACTACAAATGATGGTACATTGAGAACATTGGGGTAATAAAAGACTGTAATAAAGATGGTTTTATTTCGATAAACCTCATCTTGGGGTTGTAATTGCATGCCTGCTTATCCATGGTTTACTCAATTAACCCAATTTCCTTGGTTTGTAATGGCCCCACTCCACCATAAAATAACCACATGGCCTTATAGCACATAAAACACTAGAGTAAAATGTGGTTTGCTAGTTTGTGGGTTGTGGGCTGTGCAAACACAACCCATCTTTGATAATATTAGAATTGAAAAATCTGATGAGCCAGCCAATTCTTGGTAATTATTTTTAAAATGATCTCTGAGTGCTCTCTCTTCTTCACAGTCTTGGTTAAGTATGCGGAAGACATGTTTTGTTTGCTTTTGAATTTACCTAATCATGAATTTTAAAACTAATATTAAACCTGAAATGTGTGTCTTAGGAAAATTGCAAACAAAAATCCACTTATGGGTAGAAAAGTATGCCAAAGTTATTCATTATAATGTGAACCTTACCAAAAGTCTTCAAGTGTGGTGAACTGAATTAGACAGATTTTATTTATTTTTTATTTATTAATTAAATTTCTCACCCACCCATCTCCCCCCGATGGAGGAACTCTGGGTGATTCACAACAAACATTAAAAATATAAATATATATAAATACATAAAACATCAATTAAAAGCATTACTAAAAAAGGGGAAGGAGAGTCCAAGAAGATGAAAAATCTGAGAAAATAAGAAAGTAAGAGACATAGACATTGATAGATTCATCCACCCCTAGTGCCTCATGACCTGTCAAGTGAGCAGAACTAGATTAGAACAGAAGAGCTGTTTCAGTCAACCCAATGGGGAAGAAATTGGTGAAGTTGAACTCCTGGAAAGTTCTCCAGAATTTCAAGAACTAAGCTGCAGCCTCCAGCTCCTCAAAAATTGCCAGTCTTGTTCTGTGTATCCAATAATTCTCCTCTTCTGATCCATTAAAAATCACTATTAGTCAACAACATTTTGATAAGATCTGGACCAAACGGTTTGTATTAATATGGCCTTGGAAATATAATTTTGCACTTCTTTTGTATGATTTCTGTCAATGTCTGTGTACAATTGCTGTAATTTATCCGTCAAATTCAGCTCATTATTAGGAGCATGGAGAATAGGAATATTTGACCTCTGTCTCTGCGTCTTCTGTTCTGTGAACTTCGGATGGGCATGTTCAAGGCTCTCCCTTCTAGTAGCTCTTTATCTCCCAAGTGGACTTAGATTAGACAACCCTTCAAAGAAAGACCACCTCCAAAGACCACCACAGCCATCCTGCCTTAGGAAGACTTCCAGATAAGTTACTTAGAAGAATATTATGGGAGGTGATCTTAAGATTATGAATGGCATCACGTTGATGTGCAATATTGGCAAAGGTAATCAGTCCGCTGGTTTCAAAAAATAAGTTCACTTCTTATGTTCTTTCAGCCCTGGAAAAATAGCAGAAGGGTTTTAAAACTGATTTATCACTGGGTTATGCAGGTTAAAGTCTCCTTTTAAGAGCGATTGTAGATGGAACTCATGAATCTGCGGTTGCCAGCATTTAGGGACAATGAATGACGTTTGATACCTTGCTCCCCCTCCCCCAAATTCCAAAAACTGGAAGACTACTGGTCTCCCACAGACGAACAAATTCTATGCTTGATGCTAGTGACAGAGAAGCCAGGGATCTCCAGATGTTGATGAGCTGCAACATCTGGAGGGACACAACCTCTGTTCTATGCGAATGAAGGAAGAACGAGTGGGTGAGTGGTGGTCTGAACTCCACCATGAGAATGGTTCAGTTCCAAAAAGCAGGCTACAGGGGAAACGAGCAGCCGAGTTGTGGAATTCTTGTCTCACTGCCACACACGTTGTCAGCCAGAAATCAATTCAGGGACATATCTCCTGCTGGCTTTGTGAGAACGTTGTGAATTTTGAGGAAGTCAAAGAAGGAGAGATGTAGGGATATGATTTAATTTTTGAGAACACCCATCCTTGAGGAAGGAAAAGCCACATGGGCTTTTCCATGTGAACTTCCTGAACATCTGAGGGTCTTATTAAGCCCTTTGAAACAATTCTTTCTTTGAGCACAGTTTTTCAAAGAACACCCAACGTTATTTTACAGTCCATTGCATTTATGACCCAGGAATAAAATTACTGTATCCATTTCATTATATACATGAAAGTCTGGGTGTTCCACTTTTTTATTTCTTTCTTTTGCTTTCTTGTTCTCTCTCTCTCCCCACCCCCACCCCCATTTCTTTTGAAAGAAAAAGAAACACTGAAAGGCAAACCATAATTATGGCTAAAGACCCCCATCCCATTGACACAGGATGATGGAGATCATTACAAATAAACCCAGTTCTGAAGTAGGAACAGCCTAAAAATGTGCAAGTTATCATATTCAGCAGAGGAATCTGCAGAGGGAGTTAAAAAAAACTCGATATGGTGGCCACATCTGCATGATCAAGGCCACCATTTTGATTTTGTTGACCCTTTCCCTGTGGATGTCCCTGATACTCAAGTTCCCACTGGAGTACAACTAGTTTCTTATTTCTGGTTTCTGAAGTATCCGCTTTTCTAAATGACAGAATATGGCCAAAGTGAAACTCTGAGGACTTCTGGGGAAATGTTTTGCAGAATCGTGATACAAAGCAGATCTTGGTTACCCCAAAGGCACATCTTTCAGACCAGCTTCTTCTGCAATCATATGTGTTTGTGTGTCTGTGTGTATGTGTGTAAAAAATGGTGTACAGAAAACCATAGAAAATGGCTGAAATTCTATCATCTATCTATCTATCTATCTATCTATCTATCTATCTATCTATCTATCTATCATCTATCATCTATCTATATCTCTTGCAGGGAGGATGAGATGTGGTTATGGGCATAGCTACACTGCAAATTTAATTCACTTTATGCCAGTGGATGGGCCAAGGCTGTTTGGAGACAGAGCTATTCAAGCTCTTTTGCTCGCTACGGCAAAGAATAAACGTGTGTGTCTAACCCAAGGGAATGTAAGTAGACTGCTGAAGCCACCTGGTCCAATTCTCTGCCCCATCCAGGAATTCAAATTGATTATCTCTGATTATAGCCTATGCCTGAACCCATCCATGAAGGGGACCCCACCAACCTTCTGTGACATCCCACTGCTCTTATCATGAGGTAGTTTTTCGTAATATTTCACTGGAGCCTGTCTTAAACCCTGCAACCTAAATCCATTATTCCATATCCTGCACTTTGGGATAACAGAGAACAGGTCTGATCTTCTGAATGATGTTCCATCAGGTGCTTGAAAAGCGCTAATATAGTCCTCGGTTATTTTTTCTCAGGGCAGAACATGACTATTTCCATTAGCCTCTCCTTTTAAGCCTTGCTTTTCACTTGTCGGAACCCAGGAAGATGATCTTGGAGAAGGAATCCAAAGACCGTTAGGAAAAGATCAGGGGCAGAAGAAACATGTCTCATGTCCAGAGAGGTGGGACGGTATTGCAAAGAGACCCAGATAAGCCCCCCTCCATGACTCTCTGGGATATAAGCAGGAGGGGAAGGGAAGACATGGGAAGACATGGGTAGACTTGCAAGATTGATGTCAGCCCTTGGACGTAAATCAGATCAGGAAACAGATGCCACAGGATGACTAGAACTATACTTTATTGAGGTGGGCTACAATAACAAAATCTTTCACGTTTCTTCTGCACCTGATGTTTTCCTCTGGATTCCTTCTCCGAGACCATCTCCCTGCCTCCCAAAACCAGTCTCCAGATCATTCTCCTTGCCTGTTGCAAGGTGAACTGCACCGGTTCCTTTCCCTGAATATTTCTGAAAAGATGGTGGTGAGAACCGGACACAGTTTTCGTGATGGGATCTAACCCGTGCAGAACACAGTAGAACTATAAGTTCTCATGATTTGGAAACCGAACCTCTATTGATGCCGCAGTTTAAAAATGTGCTCATTTTTTAAAAGATACCTTGGTTCACAAACACTTCTGTTCACGAACAATTCGGTTCATGAACAGCACCGTTCGCAAAATTTTGCTTCTGTACGCGAACTCCGCATCGGGTGACGAACAGGATCCGTGGCCATTTTCCCTGCTGTTACATGTGGTCGTGGCTTCCTGTAGGGAGGGGGACTCTCCCTCCAAACAATAACCGCCTCCCCACCCGCCTTCCTGTCCTCCACGCCAGAAGTCGCCTCGAGCAAGGTTAGCGTTCTCTCTCTTCATACTGTACTGTACTGTACTTTGTGTCATATTTTTGTGGTTTTTAAAAAAAATACATATGGTTCAGAACGGATTAACCGTATTTACATTGAACCTTATGGGGAGATTTGATTCGGTTCGCGACCAATTCGGTTCGTGGCCAGAATCGTGGAACGAATTAAGTTCATGAACCGAGGTACAACTGTACCACCCCTGGGCTGCAAACCCCCCACTGACCACTAGGTGGCATCAGATATAGCTTTCCTGCATCTCCTCGCTGACATCTTCTGGCTGCCTGGAATTTGGCAGCCTAGATATAGTAGCCCTAACCCTTTTGGCAACCATATCATATTTATATTCAGCCAGCAACTGATAATTCTGAGACCCTTTACACAGGTACGATGGCCCAGCCCATTCTACAGCTATGCATCTGATTTTTCCCCCCTTTAAAGAAGAACTGTATGGATTGATTTTCTTTATATTGGCTTTTTTGCTCAGACCAGCCCTCAGGGTGGCTGGAACCCCCCCCCCCAAAGTGCAATACAAAAGTTTAAAAAGAAAATACTAGTCATGCAAAAACCAATTAGCCATAGAAAGGCTGGTGAAAGAGATGCATTTGTGTAAAGTCTTCCAAATCTGGGGAGAGTGAGAGCCAGGCATGGCGGTCAGTGTGTGACCTGGGAGCAGCACAGAAAGGCCTTTCCAACCTGCCAGAGGGCAGAGGGGGCACCTCCTGCAAATCTTCCTGTGCATGTGGGCCCATGTGGCCTATGCAGTTCGGCCATCTGATCAAATGAAATGGCTGCACAGTTCTGGAGGAGCTGCCAAGAACGGCCATCCCTGTGGTCTCTCCAGCATTTGCCACCTGATTCAGTTGCCTCACAGTGCCTAATGACAGGGCCGGCTCTGCTGTCAAAGCCTCTGGGTCAGTGTTCCTCAACCTTGGCAACTTTAAGATGCGTGGACTTCAACTCCCAGAATTCCCCAGGCTGGCTGGGGAATTCTGGAAGCTGAAGTCCACGCATCTTAAAGTTGCCAAGGTTGAGAAACATTGTTCTGGGTCATTTGTCATTTGTTCCCATGCTGAGCATGATACATTGATTAAATCCCAGGGCATGTACATCCCCAATGCTCAACCCTACCATTCCCATCTTGCATCGCAACTGCGAGATAGTCAAATCATGCTTGAGGGCAACCTCACCATTCGGGGCCTCTGTTCCTCCAGAGATGTGGCTGAACTAGCGCATGTCTTTTTTTTAGGTGGGAAAATGTTTATTGAGGATAACCGAGGATGAATGTGGATTGTCTATTTTAATTTCGACGTCTCTGTTAATCTTGGAAATCTCGTTTTTTTTTTTTTTTTAAAGCTTCGGTTTTACCAAGCTCATTCATCTGCCCCACACCTCTAGGGCTGGGCAGATGAGACATTTAAATAAATAAACACTTAAATTAAAATGCCTCCTCCTCCTCCTCCTCCTTTTCTTTCTCCTCTCTCTTTGTAGTGCAGTTCAGGGCTACAGGGTTTTATAACTGGCAGGAAAAGTATTTACGTACTGCCTTATTTGGGCTTTTATGTTATTTCAATCCCCAGACTCTATTTCTCTGTTGCTAAATATCTTTTAAGCTGTGTGGCATTCTTGCTCACTTGAGCGAGGGAAGTTTCCAGGCTGAGTCACGTTTGCAGACAACAAATGCGAAAACTTGCTGGATGAGAAGAATTTCAAAGAAAACTTCCTGTAATCGAGTTTTCTGCAAATAACCAACTAAATGCTTGCAGGCAGCCCTCAATTCGCGGAGAAAAACCCCAACCCTTCTCCCCAAGTCTTTCATGGTTAGGTTTGAAGTAGAGATGGGAGAGAAATTAGCTTAATTAACCTTGGAAAGCCAGTGCATTCGTTTAAACCAAAACTCAGCAGGCCCTGAAAATTCGGCTTTCTCTGGATTTTGCAGTGTCGTTGGCCATTCAAATAAGCATATCCTATAAAGACACACTTTTCGGCACACGTTTCTCCTAAACTTAAAGTAAAAATACAGTATATGAGGCAAAATTATTTACAGAAAGTGAATATCTTAGGCATGGTGTAGGACTGGCCATATGCGCAGAAAGCACATTTATTTATTTGTTTATTTATTTGTTTATATTTCAAATTTAGATACCGATATTTTACTGCTAGCCTGTTTGGGATAAACTGAACTTCTGAGAGGAACAATTGGAAGGTGACAGAAACTGAAATGGACAAACTGGAAGAATAAGAAACAGGCTGTAACTGAAATGGAGAGAGTTCTGCAGTTCGACTTGGGTGTTCATAGCCAGAGTTTGTGGTGGAGGACCTCAGACCTCCTCAAATCGTCAAAGAGACAGAGCTGGGGCCTTGTTTCTCCGAAGATCCTCTCAAGGCTGTGCTTGGCTTTGCGAGGCTGCCCTTCGCAAGGGCTCCTGCAAAGCGAAGTGGTCCCCTGTGCCTAGACCAAGGGTGGAGAAGCCACAAGCAGAGCAGCTCTTCTCAACTCTTGGCCAAGGACGAGCACAGGGAGGCTCACCCACACGCCACACGCTCCTTGTTCGGTGACGTTTTCCGCCCATCTTTCCCCAAGGAAGTCTGGATTTTGTGGAATAGCTTAGAGAGGAAAGCAAAATAGCAACTATTAGTGGGGAACAATTAGTGGTTCCCAAGTGGCTGAACGACAGCTCCCAGCATCCCTTATCAGTGACCATGGTGGTGACAACTGCTGTGAGTTACAGTCTTCCATCCCAACATTAATCCTCCTGTCAGGTTTCTTCTCTGCACAGCCACGTGCGTGTTTTTTTATGGATTAAAGGCGTGGGTCTTGTATCTGGGCTGCAGACCTCTGGACAACCACCAGATGCCAGCCAAGAGCTAGCACTTCCAGTATCTCTTCGCTGGGGTCAAGTAGTCATCTGGATTTTGGTAGCCCGGGTCAGTAGCATTCATCGTGTAATACAGCAGAAATGGCCACAATCACAAGGGTTGGCATGATGTTCCTTCTCCACTGATCATTGTCTTTAGCTCCTCCCAGGAAGTCTACCCAGAACACTAAACCGCAACATATCAACAAGGCCTACAACCACAACATTCAATTGATGCGAGAACTGGCCTTAGCAGAGGCTAGAAAAAGGAGCCGGGATCTGAAGCCACTCTGTTCCCACATCTAACCATCACACTCTAAATCAGGGTTTTTCAAACTTGGCCACTTTAAGATGAGTGGACCTCAGCTCCCAGAATTCCCTAGCCAGCGTGTGGGCTGGGGAATTCTGGGAGTTGAAGTCCACTCATCTTACAGTGGCCAAGTTTGAAAAACACTGCTCTAGGTAGTTTATCATGCTGGTTCTGGTGACCACAAGGGGCCTTTTATTAGCTGAGATCCTTGGAATTCCAAGGGGTTTTCAAGTCAGAACTTTTGGGAGGGACGTCCAGGGAATAAGCTACAGGGTGCCTAGTAAGATGGGCTGATCCAGTTTCGCAGCAAATCCAGAATCTAATCTTATCTAATTGCGCAACTGGTACAGCAATCTCTCTGTGCTGATGGCCATTCTATACATAGATCCAGCAGCTGGGAAAGTTATAGGCTGAAATCTATGGGACTGCTTCCCTAGAGACCTGCACAAGATTCTGTGATGGACGCTCGCGTGGCTAAATGCCTCGGCACATTTAGATAATTTGTTAAACTCCCACGCATCTCTCTTACACCCCCCTCGCAGCCTGTGCACTGGCTGAGATGGTATATAAATACTGTAAAGGAAATGAGTATGTAATCGTATCATATCGTACCTATGATATAATAAATAATATATATCATAGAATAACGTAATGTAATATACTGTACTTTTTTAGGCTGAACAGATTAACAGAAAGATGGGGGCTCTGTGTGACCAGGGGTACCCACAGGGTATGGTTAAAAAAAAATAAAGATGGCTGCCACGGTGCAGTCAAGCTCCCTCTGTTTTTTATGTTTGCATGGAGCTCTGATCACACCTTGGCCTTTTTCACCACATCCCACAGACCCCCCCCGTCTGTAGCGGTAATAGGTTTTTAAGCACTGTTTTCATGGTGAAGGGCCACGTTGTACAGAGCCGTGAAGGATGCAAAAACCCGGTGCTCCTTTAGAGATCCTCAGCCTTCTGGAACTTTTTGAGAGTTTTCTACGTGCAGATGGCCGCGGCCGGGGGCTTTGCGCGGTACACAAACTTTGATGCATGCTTGTCGTAGCTTTGGATGAGAAGTTTGGGTTCAAGGCATTGGCTCTTTCTGAAACTGGCAAGCCACTGAAACAAAGAAAAAGCCGGGATGTCTGCAAAGGGGGGGAGGTCAGGAAAGTCAAGATGGTGGCTGTGACTGCACGGTCGAAGCCCTGTCACTTTTTTTGCACGCATCGGTAAAAAAGGGGTGGGGCTTTGCACAGTGACAGCCACCGTCTTAACTTTTTTGACTCCCTCCTGCAGATGCTGCTTGAATGTGTCCAAATTGCTCTGGAAATCTTGCTAACATCCCAAAGCTAAATACGTATTTCTTTTCTCATCCTAGCTCCTAATTCTTCTGCAAAGTCCAGGCTACATAAGCCGGGCTCTGCTGTGTGATTAATTCTTCTACTTAATACAAGGGCAATCAACCTTGTTTGTGTTGTTGGTAGGTAAGGCCGTGAGGCTTGTAATTAAGATGCATTTAATTGCTTGCATGGTTAGCAAAGTGAAGTCTTTCTGGATTTCTGTACCATTTAGATCAGAATCTGTCCTTTTTTCTCACCACTTGGGTGTTTTGTATATGTACGTGTGATATGTTTGGGGGGGTGAAATATAATGAGAAGGTAGCATCTTTCAGGTGGAGATATGACCCAGTCTTAAGGCAATTGCTTTTGTGTGAGAACTTAATTTATTTCTATTTCGTGGATGGTAAAAAGAATTCTGAAGGTATATTTACAAGTATCCATCTCCTTCTCCTTCTCCTTCTCCTTCTCCTTCTCCTTCTCCTTCTCCTTCTCCTTCTCCTTCTCCCTCTCCCCTCCCCACTGTTGCATCAACATACCATTGAATCGCAGGGAGCTCAAATCACATCAATCCAAGTGAGGTTTTGAGTGCTATAGACGATCAAGTCTGGGACACACGAAAACATGGCCAGTTATAAGTCAATCCTGTAAAAAGGATTCAGGTTGTGAATGTCTGTCCCTCAAGGCAAGCAAGACCCAGCTGGACTGACTAGAGAGAGTTGGCCAGGTCCTTGATGTGCTAGGCATTCGTTTCTGAGCTTGGTTTGGACTGACAGAATTCAGAAGCTGGAAGAGATCATTTAGGCCACCAAGCCCTTACTCAGTGCAGAAAGCTGAATTAAAGTAGAGGAGGCAAAGCTAGAGGTGCAATGAATAATTATTTTTAGATGGCCCTCCTTATCTTTACAGGCCTCTCTGCAACCTAGAGAAAGAACAGAATTATCTACCCCTTTTATCATATGATCACAACCACCATCTTGACTTTTCTCAGGACGCCTTTGCTCTGCAGACAGATTGACTGTAAGGCAGCAAATTCAGAAATTAAAATCATTCAAGGAGACCCCCCTCCTTGCATACAGATGATTTGGCCTTCCCAGAGCTGTCAGCTGTCAGTTGTTTCCTGAATGTATTTCCTGTGGTGTGCAGTTTAGGACTTTCTGAACGTGCGATGTGCCGTCCTGCTTCTAACACCACAAACCGCAACTTATTCTTCCCCCAATTGATGGCATACCCGGCAGAGGGATCTTGTGCTTCAGCAGGTGGCTGGATGGGTTTGACTCACCCTGACCAGGATGTGGGGCAAAGCATTCAGGTAAGCCCCAAAGCGGCATCGTTTGAGTTGCTTCATCGGCAGAGCAGAGACAAATCGAGCAAAAGCATCTAGGCTTTGATGCCCAGCATTTTAAAGCATCTGACTTGAAGTCATCATCTTCATTGATTTAAGCTTTCCGTTCTGGTCACCACACCTCAAAAAGGCTGTACAGTCGTGTGAAAAAGAAAGTACACCCTCTTTGAGTTCTATGGTTTTACGTATCAGGACATAAAAAAATCATCAGATGAACAACACATGACATATTACACCATGTCATCTTTTATTTTACAAAACGAAAGCCAAAATGGAGAAGCCATGTGTGAAAAACTAAGTGCACCCTTATTGCCCCCATAGGTATGAAGAGGCTAAGTAGCAGCCAGGTGCTGCTAATCAAATGCCCTTGATCAACTGATCATCAGCAAGTGTTCGGCCTCTGTAACAGCCGAAGTTTTAGGAGTTTGCTGGTCTCGAGCATTGAGGTGTGTGTTCACACAGGGCCAAAGAGTAAAGACATCAGCAGTGGTCTTAGAGAAGCAATCGTTGCTGCCCATCAATCTGGGAAGGGTCATAAGGCCATTTCCAAACAATTTAAAGTCCATCATTCTACAGTGAGGAAGATGATTCATGAGTGGAAAACATTCAAGACAGTTGCCAATCTTCCCAGGAGTGGACGTCCCAGCAAATTCACCCCAAGGTCAGTCCGTGCAATGCTCAGAGAGATTGCAAAAAATCCAAGAGTGACATCTCAGACTCTACGGGCCTCAGTTAGCATGTTAAATGTTAAAGTTCATGACAGTACAATTAGAAAAAGACTGAACAACGATGGTTTGTTAGGAAGCGTTGCCAGGAGAAAGCCTCTTCTCTCTAAAAAGAACATGGCAGCACGGCTTAGGTTTGCAAAGTTGCATCTGAACAAATCACAAGACTTCTGGAACACTGTCCTTTGCACAGACGAGACCAAAGTGGAGATGCTTGGCCATAATGCACAGCGCCACGTTTGGCGAAAACCAAACACAGTATATCGGCACAAACATCTCATACCAACCGTCAAGCACGATGGTGGAGGGGTGATGATTTGGGCTTGTTTTGCAGCCACAGGACCTGGGCACCTTGCAGTCATTGAGTCGACCACGAACTCTTCTGTATACCAAAGTATTCTAGAGTCAAATGTGAGGCCATCTGTCCGACAGCTAAAACTTGGCCGACGTTGGGTCATGCAGCAGGACGATGATCCCAAGCACACCAGCAAATCTACAACAGAATGGCTGAAAAAGAAAAGAATCAAGGTGTTGCAACGGCCCAGTCAAAGTCCTCAACCCGATTGAAATGCTGTGGCGGGACCTCAAGAGAGCTGTGCATAAACAAATGCCCGCAAGCCTCAATGAACTGAAGCAATGTTGTAAAGAAGAGTGGGCCAAAATTCCTCCACAACGGTGTGAGAGACTGATAAAGTCAGACAGAAAATGATCACTTCAAGTTATTGCTGGTCAAGGTGGTTCTACAAGCTACTGAATCATAAGGTGTACTTAGTTTTTCACACATGGCTTCTCCATTTTGGCTTTCTTTTTGTAAAATAAATGATGACACGGTGTAATACGTCATGTGTTGTTGTTCATCTAAGGCTGTATTTACCTACTTTTGAGAACTGCTAAGGACCAGATGGTTTTTATGATGTCCTGATACGTAAAACCATAGAACTCAAAGAGGGTGTACTTTCTTTTTCACACAACTGTAGTGGAGCCAGAAAGGATTCAGAGGAGGGCAACTAAGGTGATCCAGGGGCAGAAGCGGCTTCCTTACATGGAAAGGTTGTGACATTCGGGGCTTCTTAGTCTAGAAAGGAGGCAAATGAGAGGAGACATGATTGAGGTGTACAGAATTAGGCATGGTGAGGATAAAGTGGACAAGAAGAAGCTTATTTTCCCCTTTCCCAAATGCTAGGACCAGAGGTTACCCAATGAAGTTGAAACCTGGAAGAATCAGGATAGACAAAAGGATGGGTTTTTATACAGTGAGTGATTGAACTTTTGAATTCGCTACCACGAGATACATTGCTGGCTACCCCTTTGGCTGACTTCAAAAAAGTGTTGGGCCAATTCATGGGAGGCACGGGGATCGATGGCTATTAGTCTTGATGGCAGTGGGCCTTCCTCTGAAGGCCACCTGCTGGGAGACCAGTGGGCTTCCTTGGGCAGTTGGTGGGTCACTGTGAAAGCAGACTGATGGACTAGATGGGCCAGGGTCCCGATCCAGCAGGGCACTTCTTGTGTTGCAGCATCTTTTATAAGTCAGCTTGTCCCAAGCAAATCTGGGAGCACAGATGTCTGCAAGTATGGTAAAAAATGTCAAGATGGCAGCCACAATGATGCAATTGAAGCTCTGCCTGTTTCTATGTACAATACATGACACACACAAAAATCAGGTGGAGCTTCAATTGCACCATTGTGACCACACCCCACAGAAATCTCTGTTGGGAGGGAGGGCAAATCTCAAATTTTGAGAAGGCATTGTGGGCATTCTCACAAATACATACATACTTTCAGCCCCACTAGGTAGACTGGACCAAGAAATCAACCCCACAGTAAGGCTAAAACTACTTTTATTGAGACTAGTTACAATAACAGGATCCTACAAGTCTGATTGTGCTTTATAGGTAGTCCTTGTTTAGCAACTGCCTCATTTAGTGACTGTTCACAGTTACAGTGGTGATGAAAAAGTAACTTTACGACCAATCCTCGTATTTACAACCTTTGCAGGTCTGTAAAGCAAAGGAAAGCTGAAGGAAGATCATAAGCATGATTGCGGTTTCAATTAGCGACCACTTCGCTCAACGACAAATTGGTCATTCAGCGACCAATTGTGGTCACTAAATGAGGACAAGCTGTATCTCCTCCCCTTCCTATAGCTATGTGAATTAGGGAGGTGTCTGTCTGAGCCACTTACAAACACTATCTGTATATCGTGGACTTAGATATGTTTTACCCCTCATCATTTTATTAACAGAGCTTGAATATCTCCAATCAGGAGTGGATGGATCAAAATAAAACTGTTCATGGTTAGTTCATTGATGTGATCAAAGTATACCTAGCTTTGGGGTATAACAAAAATTGGCCATGTTTAGAGACAGAATCATATACTGAACATAGAATTAATTGGAGTTGCCTGGGTATTTTATTAAATGGGGAATGATAAGATGGGTCCTTGAATCCTTATAAAAAATGCACCATAACAGGACAGGGACTCTGGTTTTGATAGACCTTTCTTCACAGGAGCATAACCTTAGCTTGTAGGGATTTTTTTGTATTTGTCTTCAAGAACCACTGTAGGGGATGCATTAAAGCGTGCTAAGGCCAGTACCCTCCAGTTTAGGGATGGTTGCATGGCGTAGCTATCTCATAGGTGCTGCGGGGAGTTTGCTTGTGTACAAAACACCACCTGTGGTGGGAGACATCACCTGTTCCAAAGTACCAATTTGTCAGATGGAGCCTTGTTCTTTTCCTGTGCGCTTTTAGACGAGGCCCTGGGCTGCAAGAATGGATTCCTTTTCTTCTCTAAGTTCATGGGGCTAATTTGGTGCCTGGAAGCATTCTTAGAAACAAACGGGATGCTGGAGGCTAGAACTTTGTTTGCAGTAGGCCAGGCTCCCCATGATGATGACGACGACGACGACGATGATAATAAGATCAAGGGGCAGGAAATCTGGCATATCTCAAGGGAGGTGTCCATAGGCATGTTAGTGTTCTTCAGGCATTATGCTGGGGACCTTGGCCCTAACCCAAATTTCTAGACACTAAGCAATTAGCTTCAAAAGTGCCAAGGCTGGCCAAAGTTTAGTGACTGGAGGTGATTCATATTCGCCAAAGGTGAAGAGGCGAGGTGTCGTTTTGAAGTCTGGATTAATATCCTTGCAAGTTGCCAGATATATCAGATTGGAAAAGCTCCCTTCTGACATTTTAATTACTGCTCCTTTCTCTGGCAATTCTTCCCCAGCTAAACAAGTTTTGGGACAGTCAGATAATTTGGGAGTTGACAGTTTGCTAAAGGATAGATTGCTCAGGCAGGCAGCACAAGGATAGGGGCAGAAGCTGGGCTTTTGTTTCTCCTGGGGTTCCTAGAACTGAGGAAACCCCAAAACATGTGTTGTTTAAAGAAACAAACAAGCCAAACATCTGAGTTATGGTCACTGGGGAGCAAACAAGTCATATCAAACGTAGATGCTACCATTCTGGGACAAATTTGAGTTCAAAATCAGCAATCAGGGTTTCATACCAGGCATGAAGAATCGGTTGTTTATGGTGTTGGACTAGAACTGGGAGATCGAGGTTCTAGGACTTCCTCAGTCATGGAGGCTCCCTGGGGGACTCTGGGACAATCCCTCCCCTCAGCCCAAGAGCCAGGGTGGGGGAATGGTGAAGACACTGTATTAGGAGTGGAGAAACCAAGGTTCTGGTTCCCCCTCAGCTTCAGATGCTTTGGGCCAGTCAATCTCTCTCAGCCCAAGAGCCAGGGTAATATAGTGGTTAAGATATTGAACTAGGACTGAGGAGACCCAGGATCTAGTCCTTCCTCAGCCATGGAAGCTCATTGGCTAACTTTGGGCCAATCCTTCCCTCTCAGCCCAAGACTCAGTGTGATGTAATGGTGAAGGTGCTAGACTGGAGCAGGGAGATCCAGGTTGTAGTTCCCCCTCAGCCATGGAAGCTCCCTGGGGGACCTTGGGCCACTCCCTCTCTCTCACCCAATGTACCTCACAAGGTTGCTGTTGAGGTGATAAATAGGAAGGGGAAGTACTATGGACATAGCCTCGAACTTCTGAAGAAAAGGTGGGGTATATAACTAACAAGTAAATAAAATACAGAAGAAAACCTTGCAGCAGTAACATTCAGGGCATATGTGGGCAACTTGTGGACTGGGAGCTGGGGGCCCTTGGTCTTTTAATAGCTGGGACCCTCAGAGGTCCATCTTCTTCTAGTAATAGGAGACTGCAGTCCTACTAAGGAGACATGGGAAGGAGAGAGAAACCTCAACATTTCAATTGCATTTCCACCCTGTGCAGGACAATGGAGAAACAGCCATCTTGAGCAGAGGTCAACACAATGCATGCAAAGAAGGGCCAGAGCTTCAGTCACATGGTTGCAGGCACCATCTTGATGTTTTTGACACCTCCACCCTCCATTGGGCACCCATGTGATATGACACGGAGCAACATGCTGGATTCATTTCACTTTTTTAGAAGCAAGGAGTTGCAAGATGTCAAAATCTGAGGGTGCCATAATTGAAATCTCAGATGGCTTAAGAGATGGGGCTCTTGACCTTCATGTGAGTTGGCATCCAGCCCTGAGCTAACTTCCTAATTGGTGGCTATTTTTCACTTTGATTGCATTGCATGGCTGGCTGGGGAATGCTGGGAGTTGAAGTCCACACAACTTCAAGCTGCCAAGGTTGAGAAACACTGCTTTAAACCAATGTACGGACTTTTCCTCCCTTATCCCATCTACCAACTCAGTGAGCTTGTGACCCAGGCCTTGGGACTTGCAGATTGGAAAAAAATTAGCTTGCTGCTTCTTTGTCAGTTCCCCATGCCTTTGGTGTGACTTTAAAAAACAAAATAAACCAAAGCCTGGCTTGTTTTTTAAAATAATGGTTAGCTTTTTTCTCTTTTTTTGGCCTTGTCTATCTGCATTTTGTTAATAAAGGTTTGCCACGTTGGACCTGATGGGACAACAAATGGGAAACAGTTTGAACAAGCAAAGAGACAGAGAGAGATGTGAGAACTAGCATGCAGGGGGTTAAGTGTTTGCATTAGTGCTGGGGAGTCCTGTTCAAATCCATCTACAACCGTGGATGATTTAGGATCACAAGTGCTGACCAGAAAGGTTCTTCTGCAGTTTAAGAAACCAAAATCATCCTGGTTCAATTGGATGAAAGAGAATTTGCTTTAGAAATTTCATTCCAAGGAGAAGACGATTGTAGTGAAGTTCTCCTGGAGACAGAGTGATATTCTTGCCCTCTTTCAATGGCCAGGTGGCCAGGGGGCACGTGTGAATGATGCTCTGTCTTTTATTCTATCATCAACTCTGGCAATGTGCAGCTCCAGTCGACTCAGGAGGCCACTGCATTTCCAGGAAAGACCCCAGAAGGAACTCCTTGCAGGATGGCTGTTTCAGTAACAGTACCATCTGAGAAATCTTTGGCGAACGTCTCCTTTTCTGAATATACAGTATAAAAGCATTCCCAAATAGAAAGATAGATGGTTGACTATTTCCTACTTTCCAAATCAGAAAACGTTTGAGTAGGCTCCCACTTCAGCCATCGTTGTCCCTCTATCCCATCAGGGTGGTGTGGCCATTTCTCTTTTCTATGCCCAAACGCTGGAGTACCCAACCCACACATGTTGACTCAGGAGCAACATAAAAGCTTTCTTTTTTCCCCTTTGTGGTTTCCCTTCCCTCCCCTAATTAAAGCCATCTATCTTCCCCATCATCTCATGGGATTCAAAAAAGCAGAGTTAATGAGAATAATTGTTCCCCATATTCTCCTATCATGCCACTTTGAAGTTTTTAAAGTAACTTTCATTCACCAGTGCTTGGTGAAAATAAGTATTTACTGTAGCGAGCTGGGCAAATTGCGCCAAAGGCATGTCATTTCCATCAGTTTTCTGTCTTGTCTGTACACAGCAAAGAACAAAAGATTTCCAGATGAGCAACACGTTTTAATTTCTGCTGTCTCCTTTTCCTACTCTCCAATCTGGCAACTTGGCATGATCTCCCCAAGGCAGCCCTTCTCAACCTGGTGCCTTCCAGATGAGCTGGACAAGCTCAGGGTTCCCAGGCAGTCAGGGTGTGTGTGTGTGTGTGTGTGTGTGTGTGTGTGTTGTTGGGAATTAAAACTGTCGAGTCCAAAACATCTGGAGGGCACCGGCTTGGGGTAGGAAGCTGTAAGGGTTCTTGGGCAGGACACAGCCTGCATGGATTTTGTTTTCCCTGCTACCATCAGGATATTTCACATCTTGAAAGCTGACTTGGACTTGTTCAAATAATTATTCTACCAGATCTCATGCAACACAGACCATGGTATTCTTCTCAGGTAGTTGGGGATAAGAAGGCAGGGAAGAGTTTTAAGGTGGATCAACAGGTTCCATAAGAGAGAGGAGATGGGACTTGATGGATGACAAAATGGCCAGGGACTGGAATGAGGGAGCTTTGCACAAAACCGTTTGGCAGTAGAGTCTTCTTCACAGCATCTAGAGAGGAGAAGATGGCAACCTAAAGACTCAGGGACCCAGCATCTGAAGCCCCTGGGACTAAGATGCCCCCCACCCCCAGCCTCAAATGGACATCCTCACACTTTCCAAAAGTTGTGATCAGCTTGTCGTTTTCAATCTAACAGAAGGGGGGGAAATATTAAATACAAGGGCAAAGCCATGTTTTCAATTTAATTTTCATTTTCTCTCTGCTCGGGTCTTACTTTTTTTAAAGTGCACCTCCTGGTCTGATGCTCATGGATCAAGGGCCAAAAATGCTCTCTTCCCCCACCCCACTAACGCCTCTGCTATGACTGGTATCTCCAAGGTGCAGAGGCTGAATGCTTCACATCATGCTCCCTCCATCTCCAAAATGATGCCTCACTGGAAAAAAAAAGGACAAAAAGATACACATCTGCCTGTATTTTACAGATCTGTAATACAGATTTGTGCATTTTCATCCACACATATTTCCTGAAAGGGAATACTGCTCACTTCCTGGGAAAAAGGATGACTCAGTCAAATTGGGTGTTTATAGTCTGCTAGGTTTCTTTCATGAGATCCTGCAAGATTTTGGAGCTCCCACGCAAGACCTCATGAGATTTTGGAGCAAGATGTCTACAAAGACATGGGATTGGACCAAGATTTCCTTTGGGTGCCCAGCTGGCAGGCAAGGCCAGTGCCACGCGCACGCCATTCTTGGCTTTTAGGTAGTGCCTCTGACACTCCGGGCATCCGTATAATGCAGAGATTGGCAAGCCCAACACTTTGGGGGGCAGTGCTGCAAGGTGAGGGGGTCCATGGCATAAATCTACACAGGGGAAAGGGATGGGTTTTCTGAGGGTTTTACACCTTGAGTTTTACAGCCATTCTTAGATTTTTAAAAAAAATATTTTAAAAAAATAAACGAAATTAAGCCTATTTGAGGGCTTAAAGGACAGATCTGGTATATTTTATTGTTACTGTACGTTATTTATTTACTAACATTTTTAGATCACCCAACAGCCAAAGCCCTCTGAGAGGTTTACCACAAAATCTTTCCCACCTCAAAAGAGCATGGGACTCTGCTGCCCATTTTTGGGCAACAGGGGTCGGAGAGACCCAGGAAGAAAATGGGAGGCCCACGGGAAGTCTCGACGTGCAGGTGCTTCTGCCCCAATATAATGCCTGGAAAGAACAGGAGAGCAACCAGATCTTTTGTTCTCTAACTGGCCACAGAGCTTCCAAAACAGCCCAGTGGCAAACGATTATGCAGAAAAGGACATAAACTTCACCAAAAAGGATTGCTCTTAAAAGGACAGGCAGGCAGGCAATCCAACTCTAACCACTAAGGATAGCCAGGGAACCAGAATGAAACACCCTAGATCAGTGTTGTCCAAACTTGGCCACTTTAAGATGAGTGGACTTCAACTCCCAGAATTCCCCAGCCACTCATCTTAAAGTGGCCAAGTTTGGACAACACTGCCCTAGATTGTGCCTTTCCTGGCAGCTTCAAATAAAACTAGGTGTTGCTTCTGTTTTAAAAAAGAACCAGCTGGAAAAGTTCCGCTTTCTGCCGACCTGAGAAAGACTCCCTGCCTGCGATTCTCACGCCAAGCTGCTGTTCAAAGCAGTGGCCCGTCGGCAGCCCGAAGGCTGGGACTGTCAACCCCGGGAAGCAGGGGCTGGGGGGGCATCTGCACGAGGGTGCCCCTCTGCCATGTCTCCGGGTGGCAGCCTGGCTGAGCCAGCGCTGGAGTCAATCTGAGGAGCTCTGGCTCTGGGCACTGAATCGCCTACCTGAATGACAAATAATGGCAGGTCTTTCTTTCTTGCAGGCATCCCTTTCTTGCCCTGTAAAACAGGTTGTTGCTAGATTGCCAGGTGGGGGTGCTGCAGCAGAAGCCGGCCCCTCCAGGCTTTCCTCCTATCCTTGCTAGCTGGAGGAAACCTTCTTCTTCTTATCCTGCTCCTGCTCCTTTTTCTCCTCCTCCTCTTTCCCTTGCTCTTTCTTCTCTTCCTTGTTTATCTCCTCCTCCTCCTCCTCCTCCTTCTCCATCTTCCCACCAAAGCTTCCAAATTCACTGGCTGGCAGTACTTTCCCCATGCCACCCCCAGCCCACGGACTCTGTCTTACCTCTGTGGCACCATGGAAGTTCTCAGAAGGGCCCGCTCTAAGGTCCCTCGATGGGGCTTCCAGTTGGTCTCAGTGCCCGGCCCCGACTCTCACATCCAGAAAGGCTGAAACGAGTTTCTGGAGGCAGGGAGTGGCTCCCTGTGTCCTGCCGCTTTTCTCTGCCCCTCATTCCTTGCCTACCCCCTCTTGCTGCTGGGAATGCAGCAGAACATTCGTGCCTTTCACGCTTCGTCAGCGTAGAACTTGCCTGACTCCATTTACATCTTTACGTCTCCATTTGCATCCCAGATCATTATGGCATGTTTAGCATTCTAATTTTGGCCTGCCCACCCCAGTCTCTTGCCCTGATCTTAAGAAACTAAGCAGGATCCTCCACCATTTGCTGGAAACACGTGAAGGTTACAGTGTAGATCTAGAAGTTGGTATCACAGTTCAAATACAAAGGGGAGAAAAACCCACCACCTTCCTAAATACTCTAAGTGTGGCGTGGACCTCACCTGCTTTAGTGCTTCTCCATGTTAAGGGGCAACTCTCAACCGTTGAGAAGTTTGCCCTCTTTTGCACCTGGTACCCACCGCCTTAACTCAAAGTCCAGAGAGATCAATGTGGACTGGAAGGTTTTGATAAGTAATGGCCACATCGCCAAGGCATGTGTGTGTGTGTGTGTGGGGCGCATACATATGCACGCTTCCTCTCTCAGTAGCCACGATAAAAAAAAAGTCTCTGTGTTGTGCGGCTTGCACGAAAAATGTATTTCCGTTAGTTGAGGCTGTGAAGCAAAGTTCTCACTCGCTTGAAAATCGATTGTGGTTTCTTCTAAATGCAACAGCAGGCAGGAGGGTCATGCTATGAGGCTCAGGCCTTGGAGGGGCTGCTGTGTGCTGTCTTGGTGGGTCTGAAACGGCTCTGTGCAGGACAGACACCCATACGTTTAATTCCGATGCAGAGCTGAAAGCAACCTGTACGTGTGGCAACAGACCTAAGCTAATCATGAGCCTAGTTCTCATGGAGGTGGCAGTAGATGCAGGCCTAGGAGGGACTGCTTCAGCCTGCTCCAAGATTGGCGAGTTTTCTGTGTGCTTTGGAAATCTAATTGAGTTGGTTTTCCCCAGTCACTCACTGACACTCATATTCTTGAGCCTTTCTATAGAGATATGCATATGGAACTTTTAGCACCTCTCATGTTATATAAAATTTCTTCTGGCAGATAAAGGCCCTAAAATAATACAAACTTTTGCTAAGTTTGCATTTGTAGCCTATAGAACCTGTGCATTACTAATGGCAATTCAATTTGGGGCTGATTTTTTTGATTGCCCTATGCAGAGAAGTGCTGTGTAAAGCACTAGATGATTATCTATCTATCTATCTATCTATCTATCTATCTATCTATCTATCTATCTATCTATCTATCTCCCTTTTTTTTACCTAGTCTTTTTTTTCTTTTTAATTTCCTCTCCTATTTATCTTGTTATCTCTCTTATTTTATTGTATTTAATCTAATTGTTCTGATACAGATGTTAGGTCTGTGACCCGTATTAAAGCAATTGAACTGAACTGAAATTGCTTCTGACCAATTAGGGAGGGGCAAACCTTTGGTGTCCTGTGTATTGTCGAAGGCTTTCACGGCCGGCATATGATGGCTGGTGTGGGTCTTCCGGGCTGTGTGGCCATGTTCTGGAAGTTTTGTTTCCTACCGTTTTGCCAGCATCACCCTGGGCACAGAGAGAACTGCTCCTGTCTGTGCTCCTGCACTCTGAAGATGCCGGTCACAGGTGCTGGCAAAACGGTAGGAAACAAAACTTCCAGAACACGGCCACACAGCCCGGAAGACCCACACCAGCCATCTTTGGTGTCCTGTCTAGGGATCTGCCAGCCCTTTGAGGTAGGCCAGGTCAAGAACAACACACTGCAGAGATTTCAGGAATGCTATTTTATTGTCATCAGGTAGAATAACAGAACCTTAAAATCCTGTCGAAGTTTCTTTCTGCCTCTTCTGACATTAAACCAGGGTCCCCAAACTCTTCAGCTCATCGACTCCTTCATGAAGTTTCAGACAGTTCATCGACCCTCAAACATTTATTATATGAAAATAATTTAATAAATACTACTTTAATTAACAATACTACAAATAATAACTTCATAAAAATAGGTAATATTTAAAATATGAAAAATATAGGATTTAACATACCTTTTTTACTGAAATTGTTGATATCATTAATGGGAAGGATGCTTCTGATGAGCATCAACAAGGGCACTGATATTTGGTTGAAGACTGGTGAATTTTAGTCATATGTCACCACGTTCTTCCAGGTTCAGTGTGTTCCGATTGACCCCCAGACATTTACTGACCCCCTTTTGATCCCCAGACATTTATTGACCCCTTGGATAGTCCCATTGACCCTTGGGGGTCAATATTGACCTCCCTGTACTGAACAAATCAAGGTGGGATTATCCTGAGTTTCTTTCTCATGCTTCCTTCAATCTCCGAACTGTGCAATCTCTTCTCTCCGTCCCCCTTAATGGTTCGCTCAAAACTTCTCTGAGTCCAGCTCTACCGTCCCTTACGGGACCGCACTGGACAGACTTCAGAGTTGCCCAGACTGCCATAGGGGGACTGTGAAGGGAAATAAGCGGAGCCAATTCATGCATATAGATATGTTCTAGTACCAGAAATAGAATTGTCATATAAGGCTGAAAATGTTTGAACAACCCCTAGATGGGAGCAAAAGATACAGCAGCAGCGAACTCTTGGTCACGATCTTCTAGTTGTGTGGAGTCTCGTAGTCCATACCTGGTAATTCTACCCTTCCAAAATCTAATTTCTTTCTTTGTCTGCCCATTTAGTGCTTTTGCACACGCAGAGCATCTGCAGGGAAAGTCACAAAAGTCCAGAGGGCGGCCACTGCCGCAGGATCAAAACCTTTCAGCTTTTTTATGTGTGTGGCATGCATTCGATCATGTGGTGGCAGCTGTTGTCTTGACTTTCTTACCCTTCTTGTGGACACAAGTCATGTTGTTTCTTTCCTCCTTTCTGGCATGGGAGTGTTATTTTCAATAGGCTCCTAGAAACTAAAACAACCCTTAAAATAAATGATTACAGTCCTGAATACAAGGGTGCACATCTTTTTAGGGCCAAGGGCTGCACTTAACTCTATTTTGGGGAAGGTGAAAGAGAACATCCCATATGTGATAGGGGTGGGGGTAGGGTTCAATATGAATTTTTGGACGCTTCCTTTCTGACTAGTACTATATTTCCATTAATGCAGCCTAAAATTGCATTGGCCTTTTTCGCAGTCAGGTCACACAGCAAAACTACATCTTGCATCTTTGCCCTGGCCTCAGTTATCAAGCCCTTGAGAGAGATGCCTCTCTTTCTCTCCAGACATTAGGACATTTTTGACAATTTTCAGATGAGTCTTGCCTTGTTTCTCTTCCATCCCTATGTGTCAGCCTCTGCTGCTAAGTATTTTTGCATTGCAACACATCATGCTGTAGTTCTTCGAGAGATGCAGCATGATGAATCTTTGAACTCTTACTCAGGAATGTTTTGTTTTTTTCTGAGTTGGGGGGGTGAGTATCCCCAGGGTGTGGTCAAAAAAATCAAGATGGTGGCCATGACGGTCAATGGAAGCTCCACCTGTTTTCTATGTACAGCCTACTCCTCTTGGGTGATTCTTCAGGTGATGTTTGGTTGGTGGGACAATGGCCATTTGCTCACAAATGTCTTTAAGCCCTACCCAGCCATTTCAGTAACGGGTTAAAAAAAGCAATGGGAGTTATCTTTCTGAATCATTGCCAACACCCTAAAATGGTTTTTGTTATGTTTCACCCACACCAATGGGCAGTGAAGCTTCGCTCTTGACTGGTCACAATGGACCAACCCATGGGTTGGATTGCATTACCTCTCCTCTACAGATGATTCCATGGGCTGTCTCAGTGAGGTGAGAATGCTTACCTACACAACTAGCTCTTTCCAAAAACATCCTTTGGAAAAAATGGGAAAGCTTATGAGGACACAGTGTGTACAGCTAGCACACAGAAAGAAATAAAAGGAATCTCCCATCCACATGAAGGGGTGGCGATGGTTCAGAACCACCTTCAAGTTCAGGAGAACGCATGACATTGGGTGCTTCTTCTCCTGGCTGCAATTTATTGGAAACCAGATCAAAGGTGGTGCTTCTGCAGCAATGCTACTACTTTGAAGATCTTGGGGGCAGTCTGCATTTCATGGGCATGAATTCTTGATCCACCTCCACTCCTGGCTCTTTGGCTTTTTCCTTATTCATGGGAGAAGCTCCCACCTGCCTGCTTGCCTTTCTCCCCTTCCAGCGGCTGCAATGGCTGGATGCAAAACTGCCAGTATTTTGTCATGTCACCAGCACGACTCAAGGGGAGATTTTGGAGGTAGCAAAGCATGATGGCAAGGTGGTGTGGATGTTTCCAGGAGATTAAATGATATTTTTGCCCTCTCCTATTGATTAGCACAAGGGAATGACATTTGGCTCAGGGTGATCTCTTTGTGTTTTCCCCATTTTGGGTTCAGCAGAAGGAAGGCTCTTGTGGGCTGGTTTCAGATGGTGTTGGAGATACTGGGGAAGGAAACCATGATGGTGTGGAAATGCCCTGGAAGCTATGGTTTCTTTCTCTTCTTCCTCCCCTTTTCTTGGAAGGACAGCAACAATCTTTTGAAATCAGAGCAACCTGAGTGGGAAGAGATTTTGGAAGTTGACACATCTTTGAAAGATACCACAATGAATGGGACAGAGAAAGAGAAGAGTAATAGTTGGATGGTCAGGGAAAGTATGAATGTGTTGCACTTTACTTAACAAGGAGTTTGACCTCCAGGGAGGAAAAAGCATTTGGGAGTCGTCCAAACTTTGAAGGAGTCTGTACAGGGAGTGCAAATAGATAGCTTGGGGTGGTGATGGGGGACTGGACTTTTTTCAATTACTGGGAGAAGCATAACAGAAGCCCCTCTTAGTCATGGCTTGAGGGATGATATGAAGGTGATGCAATTATTTGTGGTTAACAAAGAAATCCTGTGCCACAGTCACCTACTTGCTTGGAAAACCCTGAGTGCAACAGGCAACAATGATAACGTTAATGGGGTTATGATTAATTTCTTTCCTTCTCTCCTCTGCTCTTTCTGAAGTGGGCCCACTTTTGCCTAAATTGCTTACAAAGAACAAATCATACAATGGTCCTGATCCAACCAAGAATCTCGGTGCATGATCGTGGAGTAAGGAGCTGTGCATCTCAAAGCGTAAAATGCAATATTCACATCTGTGTCTGCAGTGTAATATTGTCGCCCTGTAGTGCAAAAATCCAATGGTTAAAAAGTGACAGGTGATAAATATATACATTCCATAAAAATCTTCCTGAAAAGTGGTATATTCGCTTCTCTGCTTTTCCACCACCTCAAATCTAGAACTTTGAATCTCTCTCCTCCAATAAGGCACCTTCTTTAAATTGCACTTTCTCATGTGTCTTGCACAATTGAAGGGCGCATGCAAGCAATCTACAGTACTGTGCCTTAAAATATAAGCTGCTGCTTCTGGTGCATAATTTTCTTTGGGTTGCTTTTACTGCAGCCTTGAAACGAATGGAGGGGAAGAGATGGGCCTTGAGGGTGACATCTACCATTCCTACTTGCCGAGTCAACCTCAACATTTTCTTTAAGTTAAGGAGCTGAGATTGAAGTTGCTGGCAGTGCCACCGACAAAGAAAATGCACGATTTGTCTGGTATATTTCATACGCTTGACAGGTCAATCATTGAAGCAAAAATTCATCCCCCTTCCCCAAAAGGCCTGGCTTCAGTGCAACGGACATGTGGAAGCTGGACTCATGCAAACTGACCATATGGAAGAGGATGGAGGAACTAAGCCGTGATCCATACGGTGTAAATATCCAGGTGAAGAACAGAGGGAGTTTCACCGGATAAGATTCAGTGCCAGGGAAGAAGCAACTGACTCAGTCAATAACCATACCTTTATTTATTCCACATGGTAAGGCATTCAAATGATTACATGTAACAGTTAGCAATCATGTATACTTGCTTCAAAAACACGGACCTTTTAGTTTTTCTTCTAGGAAAGAGAAACCAGGCTGACTGCTCTGCTATGGCTTCCTTCCAGACTGAACTCCCCATTTACCACCAGCCAAGGACGAGATGCAGTTTTCCTGCCGTGGCTTTCGGAAGCTGATATGTCTGGGGCTATTTGTAGGAGGCATGAAGCTTCCATAGGGGACAGCCTGAAGGGGCAAGAGAAGGCAATATTCACTTATTCCAACATTCAGAAGTGCTTTGCATCTCATCACCAAACCTTGGGTTAGGACTGTTGACATTTTCAGTGGGGTCTGGGTCTCCCCCCCTCCCCTCCAGGTTGCAAATGCTACATGTGTGAAAGACAAAATGTGGGAAGAGGAGAATTACATTTCAAAATAAAGGTATCACCAAGTAGGACTGAACCATGGTGCAGACTCTCACCTTTTAAATATTATTAACATATTTTAAAAATATTAATAATTGAAATCAGCTCCATTACAACAATAGGAAGGAAGGAGGGAGGGAGGGATGGAAAACAAACGCTCCTCTGTGTTAAACACAATTTATCTACATACTGCAAGGCTTTTTTCCCTAATCGATTACCATTCTGTTTAAAATTAGAAAACAAAACAAGAACTACGTCCACACACAAATTCTAAGTAGATTTAGGAACTGGGATCCTTCAACAACAACATTTTTTAAAAAGATTTATATTATTATAACAAATAAAGACCCGAAGTAGATTTTTTTTTCAGTTAAATACTCCATGAGCCAAAGAAAGAATCTTCTGTACAAGCTATTGTGCATTTTTTTTTAAAAAGCATACAATAGTGCAAAGCAACAACGACAACATTAACAAAGAAACCTGGGCCAAATATTGGACCAGTTGCATAAAAGAGACGTGTGTGTTTTTCACATCTGTGGATGGGGCGGGTGGAGGCGAACCTTTGGCCGCCGTTTGCAAGCGCGCGTGAAGGACAAAGGTCCTCCTGGAGTGTTTTCACTGCACCCCTACAACTGGCAAGGAATGACCGTAGATACACAGCCTCTTTCAAACGTCTTTCTTTCTTTCAACATCCCAGAAATGCATCTCTGGACAATGCACTACGCCACTCTGCTCATTTGAGAACATGGCCCCCACCGTGTTTCTGGCCCCCACTCCGCACTGTGCTTTAACCAAGATCTGGGGCTTATACAAAGCTAAATGAGTCCCTGAGTGTAGACTGGCCACCATTTCCAGTTTGCCCAAATCAGAGTTTGAAACCAACCACTAACCTGGTTTTCCACTTCCAGATGATGCTAATGGGAAAGGATGGGTGTTCTAAAGGCAGAATGTACCCATCAGTCTTAGATAAGCCATGAATCTCAGCTAAAGCAAAGCAGAGGACTAAATCTAGGAGAGTCGTTTCAGTTTCCTGCGTGTTCCAAACAAGCTCTCAGATCTGGATGTGGGTGAATGACCCAAAATGATTTTTAAAGATCCAGTCAAACTTCTTTCAAGGCTAAATATTTATGAGGACCCAAGGGTGAACAAACTCCCAAGATTCTTAATGATGTCCGTCACCTGCAAGATGTCACAAAAGGGAACCTGAGGCAGAGGGTGGTCATCATCAAAACAGCATGATCACAGTCTGTAAAAGGCAGGGGTGCCTGCAGGGAGAGGGTCAAAAAAGTCAAGATGGCATTCACAATCACACCATCAAAGCCCTTCTCTTTTTGAATGTGGGCTGTGATGCACATAAAAAAGGGGTGGGGCTTTGATGGCATGGATGTGGCCGCCATCTTGACTTTTTTGACCCCCGCTGACCCCCTGCTAAGAGGGAAACGTGGAGAAAGTGCAGCTTTCAATGGATGTCAATCCATGGGAACAACAAGGCAGATATGATGCTACAGTCACAAACCAAACTCCGTGTCTAATGTATTTGCACCCAACACAGGGAGACAAAGATGAAACAGGGGTTGGAGGTGTGACATACTTGCCCATTTTTGTCACAGGTCTGCTATCTACAGATCCCATGGGATAATCTTGGCCACCGGGCACCTTCTAGATCCGTTGGACTCAGTCCTCATGATTTTCACCCAAAGGGATTCTGGCTAGGAATTATGAGGGTTTGCAAACTAACACCTTGGGAGGGCTCCAGGTTGCAAAAATCTAGATTAAGCTCTGCTTAATAAAGGTTATTTGGTGTCATGCAGGGTTAAGGTTACACCTAGGGACAAATATGTAATACCTGATTCCCCTCACCTTTTTTTTAAAAAAGACTACAATCCAGTTGTTACTCAGATTTTGACTCCAACCTTAGGCAAAACACACCGGTTCCTCGTGAGACAGAAAACAACAAAAGGAAGAACGCAGCAGGTTTATTTAAATTATTACCAAAGCTAGAGATTAACTTTGGGTGGTGCACTAAAATTAAAAAAAAAAACAACAGCAACCAAGTATTTCCTGTCTTCCTCTCCCACCCCAGTACTGTGTGCGCTGTGTGTGTGTGTGATATTTCCTTTGAGCTGGGCAAGATGAGAATACGGGATGAGTTACAGACTTTGCTCTAGCTTCCCTGTCCCAAAAGAAAGAGGAGACTTGGATTCCTCTCTGCACACCCTGCAAGGAGCCGTGGCCTCTTTTAAAAGCCAACCTAGCAGAGCATTGGTACCCACAACTGACGTGGCTGGGGGCCAAGAAGTAGCCTTTGGCAGGCGATGTTTTGCCTGGCTTGGTCTCCAAACAAGACCCTGAACTCGGGGCCTTAGGTTGAGTGTGCTGTCACACTCTGGTCCTAATTCACGGAGGTGGTGAAGCAGGTCCGTGCCGCAGTGTGGGCACCTCAGAAGGCTGCCAAATGGGACTTTTTTCCTCTGGGTGAGGAGGTGTGTCCTGGCAAGGTTAGCAAGTGTCATCCTTTCCTTTGCTGTGTGGCACCGGAGTATTCTGATGGCTTTGAGAGACGTGTCTGGAAAACGAGAGCCCCTCTTAGCACTGTCTCCATCTCACCAGGACTGGTGGACACCAGTCACCATTGCTCGTACTCTCTGAACTAGGGGTAGGGATGTGGAAAATGGGGCTCTTGGTTAACACCAAGCCTTCCTTCCACATTCAAAACCTAGAAGGCTGTTATTGCTTGAATAGGTGCAAAAAGAGCTGTGACCCAACTAGAAGTCTTGTCCTTGTTCAGCTGTGCTCCCTTGCAGACAAAGCTGTTTTGTATCAACACAGACCTTTAAATATAAGCTTCTGCCTACTCTGACAGTGATCTCTCATGACTCATCCAACGTGCTCAACTTGGTTCCTGAATCAAAACGTTTTCTTGGATCACACTATACACCGAAACCATAGATTCACAAGATGACCCGGATTCACAACCACAAAACCCCTAATCAAGATGAACACTAATGCGGCTTAGCAAATGGGGCAAAGGCAGTTGCTGAGCTGTTAAAGTGAAGAATGTTCAGGAGAACCTGAAGTGGTGAGCTCTCCTTTGCTAGATGCTTTCAGACAGAGGCTGGGTGGTTATCTGTCACAGATGGTCTAATGCAGTGCTTCTCAACCTTGGCCACTTGAAGATGTGTGGACTTCAACTCCCAGAATGCTGGCTGGGGAATTCTGGGAGTTGAAGTCCACGCATCTTCAAGTTGCCGTGGTTGAGAAACACTGGTCTAATGGATTCTGCACTAAGCAGGGGGCTGGACTACACCCTTCCAACTTTATGACCCTTTGATCCAGTGCTTTGGCAAAAAGAGCATATAAAAAGGTAACTTTCTCACAGCTACCTGGGCTATCCGTCTAGATCACCCTACATGGAGAAGACAAAAGACCGGACTTGGAACAATCAAAACATATGGTCTGCTCCTAAACTGTTAGTCATTCATGCGCCACTGGTTTGAAAGGGCCCAGTGCTCACAAAACTGAGTTGATGGACAACTTTTCTGCCTGATCAAGAAACTTGGGCCAGTTCTGATTCCTAACCGGAAGGAACAGATCAAAACATCTACAGCCTTTACAGACTAGAAGGAGCAGCCCAAGGAATCATGCAGGCACACTTACTTGGATTACTGAATCAACTATTTCTGGATTTACACAGTCACTGAACAATTGAAATCATGGGTTGCGTTCACAGAGCATGTGAAGCTGTGCCTACAACCCTTCAAAAACAAACAAACAACCCCCCTCAAACCAAAATTAAAATTTTCCAGTTCTCTGCGTTGTGCAACTTGCAGCTGCTAGGTTTGTAACTGACCTGGTTCAGCTGGTTGTGTGAACACAATCATTGAGTCAGCAGAGGATTCCCCCCCCCCCTCCACTTAAGAGCAGTTCTTGATAGGACAGGGAAGGATTCCAGCCAGCATTCTCCCTGCTGGGCAGTTCTTCTCCACCCAGGAGAAGTCTTTTGTGGAAAAGGCCGACATTTTCAGTCCCCCAAAAACTCATTGCAGTTGGATGAGATTTACTTTCTCAGCAAGAAGCAGATTTATGACCCTGACTGGAGGAGTGCCTTTCAATTGGTCACAGCTCCGAACTCCTCTTAAGGATGGATAGAAGAAGATGGAAAGAATGGATCTGGAGCAGATGGCCACCATCACTCCAGCTTCTTTTAGTGTGGCTGGGTCATGCCAATGAGACGGTACCTTTCTCTGCCCGTTACTTCTCATCTGGCCATCTGTAGCTGGGGGATATCAGAATGATGGTCAAAAGGGCCACCTTAACATTTTAAGAGGGCAAAGCAGGACATCCAAAGCACGATCTCACCCTAATTTAGCTCCAGCTGAAATTCAGTAAGAGATTTTGTGACCCAAATCCCAGAGAAGGAAATCACAGTTGTATTCCTTTTGTGGGAGTTGGAATAGGAGAATTATTTCATGTTTCATGTGGATAAGATCTGTTGGATTCCCATTCTGCCACCAAACTTTGTCTCCTGGCATGATTTTTCTGATCTTACCTCCTGAGATCGATGCTCCTAGAGCAGTGTTTCTCAACCTTGGCAACTTTAAGCTTATGGACTTCAACTCCCAGAATTCCCCAGCCACCATGCTGGCTGGGGAATTCTGGGAGTTGAAGTTCATACAGCCTAAAGCTGCCAAGGTTGAGAAGCACTGTCCTAGAGAGTAGAAAGTATGTGCAGTGCAAAACAGGGTAGCATTCTGATCCTGACTTCAGTCTGACCTGGATTCATAGTCCTCTGTCATCAGCTCCATTATTTAGGGGACTAATATCAAGAACCTTTGATCCATCATGCATCCATCCATTCATTCATTTGAAACCTTGCGTGGCCTTTGAGATGATTGCTAAGAGCAACCTTCCCAAACTCAGTGTCCTCAGATGTGTTGGATTACATCTCCCATAATCTCCAAGCTGGCGTGGCAATGCTGGCTGGGGATGTTGGAAGTCATAATCTGACCTGTCTGGAAGATGCTAAGTTGGAGAAGGCTGAACCAGAGCTTTCTACATTTGGCCATGTTGCTACAAGAGAGTAGAGCGTTTCCTTTCTACCCATTCTTATGTCTATTCTGGACACAACAGACCACCTTTTGTGGCCGAGAGCCTTCAAGGTGTATGCAGGCAACAACTCCAAGTAGTCCCCATCGATCTGGATACCCCAAGGTGGGGAAAGGCCGCAATGACCATTTGTTGAAGGAGCCTTAAGGAGCTATGAAGGTTTGTTTTGAAATGTATCCAAATTCAAGCTATTGCTACCTTCCTGTGCTTGTTTCATTTCTTATTATCTATGTTCTGGACAAGAACAATCTCACTTTGGGATGCCAGCTGGGGACAGAATGGGGAGGATCACCAATTGCAGCTTGTTTCAGTTCTTTTCTCCTTTAACCACCAACTTGCGTAGAACATGGCTGGCTTTCTAGTCCTTTTTCAATAGGGTCTCCAGACAGCTTCATCCATCCTCACGGTGGTTGTCATGGTTGTAGGTGAGTTACTATGGCTACCGTCTGCTTCCACGCCGTCGGCCTGACTGGTGAGGCTGGGGTTAATCAAGTTGTTTCCTGCCGTGGCGCTCGGGCAAGAGGGTAGCATCCGGGTTGGCGAGCGCTCTCCTGCCACCATGGAGAACTGGTACGACCCGGAGGATGCACCATAGTACAAGTGGTAGGGGGAGGCATTGGTCTGGAAGGGTCCACTCTGGTTTTGGGTGGAGCTGGGGTACGGTGGGGGAAGGTAGGTGTGGTGGAACCGGGTGGCGGTTGGCATGCTGGTCATACTCAGGCCACCGATCCCCGTGGCGGATGGCGTCGCTGTGTAAGGGAAGGCCGCAGACATGGCACCAGGATAATGCATTCTCGGGTCTGGAAACCTGCTCTCAGTGAGGCCTGGTAAAGCAGAGAAGGATCGATCAAACTGCCGTGGGTCGGGAAACGGGCTCAGTTCAGAGGTACCTAATTTTGGAAAGAGAGAAGGGGAGAGAGAACAGGGGAAGGTATTATTTTGGATATCTTTTACAGCAGTGTTTCTCAGCCTTAGCAGCTTTCAGACGGGTGGACTTCAACTCCCAGAATTCCCTAGCCAGCAAGGCTGGCTGGGGAATTCTGGGAGTTGAAGTCCACCCGTCTGAAAGCTGCCAAGGCTGAGAAACTCTGTTTTACAGCAAAAGGCATCAGTTTCAGAGGGCAGGAAATAACAGCACTAAGTCTTCAATGCAGTGCGGGGGGCCGGTTTAAATAACCAGTCGAGTTAAAAACCGAGTGTTTGCATTCATAACATAGCTTAGTTGGGCTTGGGTTTGATCTTAGCTTAGGTTTTTGTTCTAGGGGTTTTTTTGGGAGGGGGCCGGCTTAGTTTATGGGCCAGTGTAAAGCACAGCGCCAGTAAATGGGTGAATTCAGCGAGCAGGTGAAGCGTGTTGCATGAATGCAGCTTTTAAATGATTTGAGGTTTAATCACAAGGAGGATCTGTGTTTTTGGGGTCTTCTCCCTAAAACTCAACCAGCATTGTGTGAGTGGGCACAATCTTCACTGGGGTTTTCATTTCCTGAGGATTTTTTTTCTCCCGAAGCGAAAAACCTGGGATTAGTTTGTTTTATATCTTGCTGTCCGGGAGCAAAAGGCAAAACCCATGATATTAAAATGATCTCCTCTCATTTTTCCTAACAGCAACTCTGCGAGGTAGGTTAGGCTGAAAAAGGATCGAGAGGAACTGACTGGCTGCAATAGCTTAACTTCTCCCCCCAGCTTTCTACCAGCCCAGTTATAAACCAGAAACAAAACTGTTTAGCTGTTCTCCAGGGCTGTGTAGCAAACAGACAACGCAGCAGCGAGTCCTAAAGCTCGCCAGCCCATCTGCTTTGGCACACACCAAGGGAATGACATGGAGGAAGTCTGGAGTCCCCGCCAGGTCTGGGTGGTCTGTTTGTATTGAGAGAGGCTCGAGGAACCGAGCCGATAAACACACGGTTGAAAGCTTGCTTACTGTAGGTCATGTTATTCCTGGGGTGGATGTATTTATTATTTATTTATTTATTGCCTCTGAGAAACTGCAAAAGAAAAAATGAATGTGGAACGCGAACGATCACTTCTTCTGGACAATGGTGCTTCCTTGGCAAGAAAGGGAAACAGCTTGACTAATACGGCCATTTCCTCCCAAGCCTGCAGGAGAGTTCCAGAGGGGCTGGCATCAATCAATCAATCAATCAATCAATCAAATCTTTATTATGGTCAAAAACCAGCAGAGGTGCTGGCATCTGTAGGATGGGTGGGCCAAAATCAGAAAAATGGTGGATGGAGCATCATGTAATGCAAACCCCCGCAGTTTTAACACCCCCGTGGATGCCACTGTGTTCACCTACTTTAACTGAGCAGATGGTGAGATCAAGGCCTCCTGCTTAATTTCAGCTAAGGGTGGACACCAAAGGGTTTTTCAAACTTTGGAAACACATTTGTGGATGGGGATAATGGGTGGCTAGTTCCTTCAAATTTATCCAGACAAATTCTGAAAAATGTCTGAGAAAGCCCCATGGAAGCGCTTTTCCTTCCTAAGGGAATCTTTGGATTGAATGGAAGTGGGTAAACTGCATTTTTAAAATCACAGCTTACCCAGATGTTCAGTGGATTTGCCAACACGTTTGGCCATTTACTTATTTATTTGGAATCTCAATATATTCCAGAAATGACTCCTGGAAATTTACATAAATTATAAATACACACACACAAACAATAAAGCTATTAAAAAGAATATTTTAAATAGCCATCCAATGATGCCCTATTACATGGGCAATCACTGCAACCATACATTTCAATATTATTTTTACAGATTTCCTGAGACACATTAGGGTGTCTCCAGATGCCCCCTCAGCCAACTCATGGGGAGAGGGGAAACTTAACCAAGTCTTCCTGGGGTGATCATACTGGGTTGGTCAGATCTCCTTGAAGGAGACACCCCTGAAGACATCTGGGAACCAGTTATGTAGAGCTGGTCATGTTGAACTGGACCCAGAAATGTATTAGAATCCAATATAGCACCTGTAAAACTGGTGTTACATAGCTGTAACAGCTCTCACCTGTCTGTAGATGGGCCACCACATTCTGTACCAACTGGAGCTTCTAGATAGCCCCACTTGCAACCTCCCTGTAGATGTTAATGCTGCATTAGCAGCAATCTTGGAGAACCTCAAATATTGTTATAGAGAACCTCATGTTCCCAATGTTAGCTTTTGCATGTGCAGTTCAACATCAGTACAGATGATGTCACAGTCCCTGTTCATAGGCTTGTCACAAATGAGTATTGATCAGTGGCTACATTCCCTTGTGGAACTTCTCTCACTGAAGGTCTGAGGCACACCATGTATCCAAACACGTAACAGAGCTCTGTCAAGGGCTGACCTTAGAATCCTTTCCACCTAGGCCAGTGTTTCTCAACCTTAGCAACTTTAAGATGTGTGGACTTCAACTCCCAGAATTCCCCAGCCAGCTTCAACTCTGGGAGTTGAAGTCCACACATCTTAAAGTTGCTAAGGTTGAGCAACACTGGCCTAGGCTAAGAGTTGAATCACTCAAAGGAACTGTAAAATGCTGCTGAGGTTGGTTTCAGCTTTTCTTGATCTTGATTCTTCTCTAATTCTGTGATGTTCTCCACCATTGTCACTGCAGTTTTCCAAATCAGTCCAAGATCTGGGATGGTTTTACAAATCTTGTTGGGAGTTTTAACACCGTTCACCATTTTGGGTGATTTTGATTCAACCCCAGGAGCTGTAGCGTAGTGGCGGAGTATCTGTTTTGCACACAGACATTTTTTGGATTCAGTCTCCAGCCCTTCCAGGTAGACATTAAATTCAACAAACCAATTCTCTGACTCGATACAAGGAATTGTCCAATATTCCCATGTAAAAGAAATATCTTAAGTAAGCTAGGAAATAAATAAACTAGACCAAGGTAACTTTGTTTTTCTTGCCTGCCATTGGAGATGCTAGGAACTGAATCAAGGATTTTCTACACGTTCTACCATTCTACTGTATTCTCTTCCCAAACATAGACCCAGGCTTAAAGCTTAATCCGTCTTTTCCCTTTCTTCTTCCTCTTCCATGGTAGGAAGAAAATGAGATTTAACTAGTTATTTGGAGACATTTGGAAATCCAGCTATGGATCTGAAGAAAATTACCTCTTGTTTGGCCCTTGGGTGTTTCAAAACAATTTTTAAAGCAAAAATGAGAAGTTAGATCTCAAATGGATTCTTGGGAAAAAACTCTTAATGTGCCAACACGTTTCAACAATTATTTTCCTCAGAGGCAAAAAACATTGCTTCTTATCTCAAGAACACAGGGAAGAACTGCTGCATGGTTACAGCCTCCCATCCGACTGTATAATTTTCGTTTTCCATGTTCCCTGAAAACGTTCTTTTCCTACAGTACCCATTTCAGATCCAGTTCTGGCTCAACTGCCCACCTTTGCTTTCCTGCTGGTGACCACCTAGATTCCCTCGGCTCTGCCCTCTCACTCCAGCCCAGCGCCGCTGCCTGTGAGTCTGCGCTGATTCATTCATTCATGTTCTCGCTGGATCATGCCAGCACATTTGCTCCATCCCACCCTCCCCTCCCCTCCACCTAGGCGACGCTGGCTGTGAGAATTCCAGAAGATGAATATCTTGAAATAAACGGCAGGCAGGCGCCATGAGCTACTCAGCTGCTTGAATGGAGCAAAGGAAGGGCTGACGTTCCTTCATTATGTTTCACGCGGCCATAAATAATATTCCATACAGAGCGAATTCAAATAAAAAGCTCAGTGCTTAGGGCACATTTCCCCCCTTTTTTTCCCTCTCTAATGCACTCCCAAAAGTTTTTGGAGAGGCCAGATTTTATGCGTTGGAGCTTGCAAGGCTTGGCAGATGGCTGCCCATTGCGAATATAAAAGCAACAGTATAAATGCGTTAATTACTAGCAGCTTGCAAAGCGTCATGAAACAAAAAGGGGCAAGTTATGCAAAATGCTGGAAGTACACCTCTATGATTTTTTTTTTAAACAGAAAAAGGCAAATGGGGCTCCAAGCAGCTCTCTTTCCTAGAATTGCCAAAGAAAGTTCTTAATTCTTTTTTTCCCCCCTCAAGGTGAGGCATTCACAAATTAGAGCATAGCCATGTTTATTTTATTTCATTGTTTGTGAATATTTTCTAACACAGCCCCCTCTGTCTACCCCAAAACATGAGGAGAAAAAAGAACAGAAAAATACCCCAAACATTTGGGGGGGGGGAAACGCATTAAAATGATATTTTATCATGCAGGCTAAAATGTATTAGGAAAAGCCGATTATAAAAAGCCACAAGAATAAAATCAACCACTAAGAGCCTGATGAAATAATTCCCCCACTACAAGGGCCTGATGAATTCGTCCAGACTGTTTAAGGATACAGCTCTGCGGTAGATGAAAGAGAAAAGGGTGAAGAGGTTTGTGCAATCCTTTGGATTTGATTTCGAACGAAGCATGGGGGTGCAATTGCAGCTCTTGCCTGCAGTGCATTAAAGCAGCTGCATCTTGTTCTGAAATTGCACAGCTTCAGCAGGGAGAGTTCTGCTTCAGCTGCCATGCTTGGGGACAGACACATCTACTTTAAGACTCACAACTATGGTGGTATTTGTGATCTTGCACAATCGGAAGTGCCATTTCTGAATCTAATCCAGTGTTTCTCTCAACCTTGGTAACTTTAAGAGGTGTGGACTTCAACTCCCAGAATTCCCGAGCCAGCATGGAATTCTGGGAGTTGAAGTCCACACCTCTTAAAGTTGCCAAGGTTGAGAAACACTTTCTAATCAAAAGCACTGCTCAGCCCTAAAACAGAGTGCTCTGTTAGATCTTGCCCTTCAAACATCTTCATGCATTCATCAAGAGTGGATGTTCTGCCATTAATAGTCCCATAGTAGGAAGGATGGAGTATTCCAGGGTTGGGTCAGTGGTAGATGACCAAACACAGGAACTTATGCTAGTAATTCTCCTTATTGAGATTAATAGAAAAGACATTAAACACTCCCTGAGCCCAATGTCTGAGTTAGCACAGTCTTCATTTAGTGACTCCCTCATTTAGTGACCATTTGCAGTTATGACGGTAGTGATGAAAAAGCAACTTTGCAACCAATCCTTGCACTTACGACCTTTGCAGGTGTGTAAAGCAAAGGAAAGCTGAAATAAGATGATAAAATCATGTTTCACTTAATGACCACTTTTCTTAATGACCGAGTTGCTGGTCCCAATTGTTGTTGCTAAACAAGGATTACCTGCATGGCTGTTGCTGAGCTAGCTAAACAACAGATTGGGTTCATACAGCATATGTGGTGGGGTCAACAAAGTAAAGATGGTAGCTTCTATTGTGCAATTGCAGATGTCATGTTGATTATTTTGACAACTCCCTGCAGATGCTCCTGGGCTATGCGAGGTCCAGCAAGTGGTTTGAACCAGGCCATCACATTAAGCCATAATGTGGTTTACTTCTTTGGACCTATCATATGACAACTCAGGCATTGTGCTTTGGAAACCGGAGTTTGGGGTTAGTGCGTTGTGTAATCCATCAGATACAATTGTTTGTAAGACTGGTAGAACCGCATGGTTTTTCCCCCCTGGCTAAAATTAGGAAAATTAGAGCAGGCCATGCAACGTGATGCCTTCCAGACATTCTGGAACTCAACTCCTCATTGACCACAGGGATGGCGAGGGATGCTGGATCTGGAGTCCAAAATGCCTAGAAGTCAGCAGGTATTTTACCCCTAGCACAGACAGGAGACGGAAAGAGGGAGTGGGTGTTTATCTTGGCATGCCCACTGCGACCAGTGCCCTAGGAAGCCCGGCTAGCATGCTTCAGGCCTACTCTCTTTGTCCTGTTTATAAAAGCTCACATAAATCAGGACTCACAGGGGCTACTGTGGCAAAGAATGGTCAGAGTTATGTGCCACACTTTAAATGCTTATCCCCAACTTTTTAAAAAAAAATCCAAACAACAGGCTAAACACATCTATTTTACAGATTTGTTTTTTGCCGAAAGCAGCATGTCACGGGGCAAGTTTTCTATTGGCATTTGGAGGTGTGATCTTGGACAACTACAGGGCAGAAAATCCAGCTTTGCCCTGAGACAAACAGCAGAGAATGGTCTCTCTCCAAGAGGGCCCTAAATTTGGGTTTCTAAGAAAGAGAGTAGTACCCAGCTAGCCACTGTCGAAAAAAGAATCTGCACATGATGTGCCTTGGATCTAATTAAGCAAAGCCATTTATTTTTTTGGCCACGTCGATCCTGAAATCAGCTGGCCATAAATCCCCATTAGGATAACTGGCAGCGTTCTCAGCTTTTGTGCGCAAGGGCACTCGTTGAGTGATGTTAAGTTACTATTCTATATATCCAAATTAAGAGGAGACAGTATCCAGGTGCGCTGAACTTCATTTCCCATAATCCTGAGCCAACTTGGGTTCTTTTGTTAATCTGATTTTGTCCCCAGGGAATCAGCCAGTTTTCTTTGGGCTCGTGTGGCAATTTTGAACAACATAACGTCATTAAGAAAAGAGGAGGAAAGACATTAATGAAGAGGTAGGAGCCCAGAGGAAGGCAACTAGGCATTTCCCCCCGCCCCCCGCAGACTTGCAAACAGCCACTTGAGCTGAGCCTCTGTAGACGGTGCCAAAGGGGATCACTGAGTGTGCCAGCAGCAAACACCGCTGTCATTTCATACATTTCTGGTGGGCTGGATGATGTCAACGGAGAGACACTAATCATCGTCATAAAGGAGAAAATGCTTGTTGGCAAAGAGGATGCTGGATACCATGTTGCACCGTCTCATTCGTGTCCAGGAAAGCAAATGGACCATGAATTCATCCGAATACCTAGAGGGCTCTGTACTCCATCACAATTTTGCTTTGTTTTGCTTTTTAAGATGATTTCAAGGTAAAAATGAATGAATGAATGAATGAATGAATGAATGAATGAATGAATGAATGAATGAGAAGTACAGATGCTGCCAAAGGAGAGCTGGCTGGTAGCCTTGCCTTTCTTTCCAAGAATGCAACGGGGCCCAGCAGAGTCCATTGGCATTCTTCGAAAAAGCAGGGGCAGGGTGGGGGGTGTTGCAGCCCAACGGTTGGTTTGACATCAGGGGCTCTTGCCAACAAAAAAGGTAAGGGTCAACAGCATGTTTTGGTCAACAGGAATGGCAAATACTCCTCTCTCTAGTTTGCCTTTCTGTCTTATGACTCTCATTGATTGATGGATTTCGATCCTGCCTTTATTTTGCACAATTCAAGATGGCAGATATAATGCACCCTCCTCCCATATTCCCCACCACCACAACCCTGTGAGATGGGTAGGGGCTGATGGGAACTGACTGGCCCAAAGTCACCCAGTTGCCTTCTGTACCTAAGGGTGGACTAGAACTCACAGTCTCCTTTCTAGCCCAGCACCTTCCCCATTACACCACAGTGGCTCTCTTGGCCATCAGATTCCAAATGATGACCTACTCCTGTACAGTACTGTTTGGACCATCTTGGTGGCAAAACAGGAATAACACAAGCAGAAATACATCTTACAGGGGGTGGCCAGATAGCCTGCATGCCTTATTGCCTAGTGTGCTCTCTGGATGCCAAGAGAACAACTCCATTCCCTGTTCCCTCTCCTTATTGACTTTGAAATCAGGTCGTCCATCAAATACTGGAGGCCTTCTCATAAAGCAGGGGTTCTCTGCCCTTCAAACCTGTGAGTCCCTTTGGAAAGTTGAGAACATGTTATGGCAGGGTTCCTCAACCTTGGCAACTTTAAGACGGGTGGACTTCAACTCCCAGAATTCCCCAGCCAGCCTTGCTGGCTGGGGAATTCTAGGAGTTGAAGTCCACCCGTCTTAAAGTTGCCAAGGTTGAGGAACCCTGCGTTATGGGCATGGCCCCAAATGGCTGCCAGATGAAGCTGGCCAATTCCCCAAATAAAAATATAAAATCAAGCTTGATTTTTGCTGATTTCATGAACATGTTTACGTCGTTTTTTTGGTTTACCACTGTCCTTTTTCACAGCCCTGCTATTTTCCAGAATCTCTCATCCAAGTCATAACCAGGCCAGACTCTGTCTAGCTTCCAAACCCAGACAGGTCAGCCCAGTCACAACGCAGTGTTTTATAAAAATGATGTCTGTCCCCTCCTGTAATGCTTCCTGCCTGCAGGATGCTCTTTTCTATCCCGGCTTACTTGTGCCATTTTTACGGGCAACAGGTGGGCAGACTTCCAAGCAGAGCAGTGGACTAGCACCAGCTCTACGTTTTATTTTGCATGGGGGATCACTTGGGCCTGGCAGACATTTTTGGACATCAACCTTGCACTTTGATTTGCACCTCACCAGATTGTGATATTTCTTTAAGGTTAAGTGGATGTTGTTTAAAAAATGGAAAAGGTCAGGTGAGGCAGAGAGCCAGGAAGATGTCAGATAGGTGCTTCCAGGAGCCATATAGGGACAGAGCCCCACCAGCCGATAATCCTTCAACAAGACGACGATATTTTACCATGCGCTGTGCATGCCCAAAACTGACAGATGTTGCAGGGTTGAGTGAGGAGATGGCAAGACTGCATGTTCTCTCAGAAAAAGCAACACATAAACCCTATTCTGCCATTCAAAAATCCTAACTATGAAAAGAAGATGGAAACATATTTCTCATCTTTTGTATCTTTAACTCCCCCATCTCAAAGACAACGGACGACCTTGAAGCCAAACTGATGCAGGTGAAGGGAATTATATTTGAAGATCAAATTGGCTTTGGAGTATGAACTTCAGTGATCCATACAAAAGATCTTTCTGGGGACGTTACCCAATGGGGCGTCCGATCCGTGGAGGAAGTGAATCGAGACCCCGGCTGATCAGTTGACGGCACGGCTGGAGGCTTTCCTTCCAGCTTGGCTCTGGCTCTCAAGCCTCCTTTGGCTTCTGTGTGGATCTGAAATCATGTCTGGATAATGCCCAAGGTTGTGCAAAATCTTGCACAAATGGAAAAACCTGCTTGGCATTGTCCTATCTGCCAACGTTTCAGAATTAGAAATAAGGGTCATGATGATTTTAATGTGCCTTGCCCAGCACAACATGCAAATGTTTCTGTTCCTCTTTCCCCTGCTCCTTGGCCTGTAGACCCTCATATAGATATGGATATGGATATGGATATGGATATGGAGATAGATAGATAGATAGATAGATAGATAGATAGATAGATAGATAGATAGATAGATAGATAAAGGGTTGGTTCTGATTCCATATTGATGGCCACCACCCTGATTTTGTTGACATTCCTGCCCTCCTTCTCCCTATAGATAACCCTGTCCTAAAGGGACAGTCTTCACATAAGTCCCACCAAAGAAGACATCTAAATATGGTTTGTTTATATTTATTTCATTATGTTCATACTAGGGATAGAGAACCCTTTCTAGCCCCATTCTAGGAAAGGCTGCAATTCAAGTTCCAATAAGGTCAAGATTAAAGTGGAGGGAGTTAAAAGAAAAAAAAAATCCCAATGAAGCAAGGGCTGCCCTTCCATCTATCCTTCTCTGGGTGCTTATTCAAAAGCAAGCAAGGCCAATGGGACACAGTGCTTCAAGGATGCTTGCCGGAAAAAAGCAGGGACATGAATGAAAAAAACCCTCATCTTCCCAATGCAAGCCGGCTCAGAAACGAGTCACTAGATTCAGTGCAGCATATTTCAAGCTAGGCATGTACTGGTTTTCCGTTTCTCTGCAGGGAATTACAGTATAACCTCAGATACAAATAATGCATCAGCAGGTTTTTCAACCCTCCTTTTTTTCCTGCCCAAGACGAAATCCATCTACGGGAGGCCTTTTTCTGCCTACAGAACATTTGGATAAATTACCATTTGCGCAGCAGAATCCTATCAAGTGTCTATTGAGATGTGAGTTCAACTGAATGCCGTGAAGCTGATTCCTAGGTAAGAGATGAGTAAAGTTCCCACCTTGTTAAGCAGAAATGAAACAGCAAAGCAGGATCCTGACTGCGTTCCTGACTGTGTCTGTGATTTCTTAAGAAAGACCAAAAAAAATCCCCCATCTCCTCATCATCTGACCATGGGCTAATAATATATAAACAAGATATTATCAGGAAGAAAACATAATTCGTTCCTCATGTTGCCTGCATCGGAACTTAAAAAAAGATGGCTCAGCTCATTCATAGACCTTTTGCCCATTGCTCAAGGGAGTAAAAAGGCCCTAAATCCTGGATGCAAAGAGAACAGACAACCCTCTCTGGCAGGAGGCAGACAATTGGCCAAGATTCTTGATTTACCCTAGCAGGTTGCCTTCAACCTTGATTGACTGCAAAACAATAATGCTTCCAGCCACCCCAGGAAGATAACGATTCCATGGATGCAAAATAAAATGGGCACCCAATGAGCAAACCCAAGAAAAAGCCCATAGAGGAGAAACAAGCAAACAGCAAACAAACAAGCAAGATCTAAGAAGAACAGCTTGAAGCTGTTCCATATAGGTTTACAGAATCCAGATGTTTGGGACCAGTGATTTCACCAGGTTTTGCTGGAAAAAAGTGGCAATCCTGGGAAATTCATGAACATTGGTGGACATACTGTGGTCATTTCCATTCTGGTGACTTAAGAGCATCTTCTAGAGCATCTTCTAGAGCAGTGTTTCTCAACCTTAGCCATTTTAAGATGTGTGGACTTCAACTCCCAGAATTCCCCCGCCAGCATGTTGGCTGGGGAATTCTGGGAGTTGAAGTCCACACATCTTAAAATGGCTAAGGTTAAGCAATACTGTTTAGAGTTATCTAACTGTCGTTGTGCTGGAATAACAGTAATGAGGACAGGTTTTATATCACTTCAGCAAAGCCACTAATCTGGAAATATGCATTTCAGGTGAGTTGTTCTCTCTATGCACTGTAATTATGACAGGATAGCCCTTTACATAGTGAAATGGGCTTCTGATTAGCAGTGGTTTATTATAGTATGGAAAGTCATAAAAAGAGCCTGCTGGCCTAGCCTTAATGCTTCCATCAGGAATGCACAACTATTTCAGGGATGAAGTTATTCCAGCCTTTGAAAGGAAGACTAGGAGTGACACTGCCAAAAGTCGGCAAAGCTGGAAGACAGAAAAGGGCAGGACTACAAAAAGCTGGGTTTTCTTTTCCTTTGACTATAACTTACTTTAAATTCAGTTAATTTAAAGGCTTACTCTGCATTTAATAGCGTTCCTCTATTGTTACATCAAAAGGGAGAGTTGGACAGAAACTTTTCCAGCACCTGATAGGCTGGACCCCAAACTTGGGGTAGAGCTACATGCACCAAGTTCATATGAGTTGAGTCTCATCTGTTTCAAGCCATTGATTCAGTGTGGAACCCTGATCAGACTGAACGATTGGACTGATTTGATTTCCCAAAGCAATTTTCAAATCAATTTCCTGCATGGGCAAAACCCTTCCGAAGGTTGACTGACTTAGACACATCTGATGGTGTAATTTGCTTTGAATTGTCCGTCCAGATTGAAAACTTATTTGATCCAGAGATTCGAATGAATTGCTTTAAAATGCACATCTCCAAATCAAATCTTTTCATAGCTGTCCTGTACAGTTCGTTGTTCTTTGTCTCTCTGTGGCCAAGCAGATGCCTCTGAGAAGCCCAACACAAGGTGTGAAAGCACCAACCCATTTCAGTGATTACATCCAGTTTTACATGTGCCTTTTCAGATGGTGCCTTAAACCTGTTGCCTGATGACACTTTTTCACCCTTCATGGTGGGCTTCACCCAAAGTGCAAAACCTCTTTGCAGCTACTACTTTTCTGGTCTTTCCCTCCATCTTCCACTGGAGATGACCATATCTCTTCTGCCCTGTCCCATCCTCCCTACACACATCTAAACCATGAGCAGAATCCACCAGTTAAATAATAAAAGTTTTTTTTTTTAAAGCCACAGACTTTTATAGCTTCCTTCTGAAAAATTTACTATGGCCCGATTTACATTTCTGGATTTTGCGCATTCCTGTATTTCTTTCTTGGCAATTTGGCTTGTCTTGCTGCCAATCAAAATATTTGAAGGAAATGTTTATTTTCTTCTGGAAATGACACCAGCTGCTGCCTTAACTGAATAAGCTCATTGAGAAGAAAGAATTTAACCATTGTGAGAGCAAGTATGGCACCCGCACGCCCTACATTTTTGACCCAATCTATCAACGGAAATGGCAGCACTTGGGATCAGGGAGCTGGGAAGCAAGGAATGCATGTTCAACCAGAGGTCACTGCCCTGGCTAGTGTAATGCCAGTGCTCTTGGGGCTACCCGTTCTCTCAACAGCACCAAGTAGGAATTCCGCATGGCACTGCTTTTCAAACTGCTTAGTCCTTTCTAAATAAAAGGCTGCCATTATTTTATTTCATCAGGACATAAGCAGCGGATCCTGGCCCATCGGATCTAGTTCAGCAGTCTGTTCTCACAGCGGCCAACCGACTGCTCCAAGAAGCCCACTAGTCTCCCAGCTGTGGCCTTCAGAGGAAGCCCCACTGCCACCAGCGCTAATAGCCTTTTTCCTTTGGAGAAAATCTAGATCTTGTGTTGACCGAGTTTTGGGCTGGGGAGGGTGTCTAGAAATTGGCACCAGAGTTTGGGGTGACTACTGGAGGAGACGGGGAGGGCTTTCTCATTCATAAGTTGGCTGTCATGGTGGATGCAACCAGTTTCAAGACCCTCATGTATCGAAAGATAAACAGGTGAGGTTACTCCCCACCAACCCTGGAGATGCGCTACCAATCCATGAGAGCCCATGATGGTGCATCCAAAATAATGATGGGAATTGTTAAATTGTGTATGTTATCGCTGCAATTTCCATGATTTATTAACGTACCCTAGGACCTTGAACACGTTTTAATATTGTAGTTTACTGTATCCAAATATATGCATTTGGGCAGTGCGTAATGGGCCACCTGCAAATATCACAGCGGAGGGGCTATCTGAGCCAGGGACCTCCATGTTTTGCAGCTCTAGATCAACAGCCAAGAGGTACAACTGTGCTGCACACACAAGCATTCAGAAGCAACTGCTCTGGAATCAAGGAACAAAGACATTATTTTAGCAACCCCTCTTAGTTCCCAGGAGGAAACTACCTGCAGTCTTTCTAAGCTCCCATCATTTCTTCCTCAGATGGAAATATTTGTGCAAGCCCCCACATATTCATCGATGAGACAATGAGGCAGATCAGAGCCAGCCATTCATACATTCCTAAGATAGCTGTCTGCTTTTCTGGACTAAGTTACACTGACTGACAGGATAAACAGGAGAGAGATTTAACACCCGTGCATAAATGTTTATGCTGACTTCCCCCTCTTCTCCTTCTGGCTCTTCACTCCTGAAGCTCTCCTGCTCTCTGTTTTCTATAATCTTCTTCCAGGGTAAATATCAAACACCCTCCCAGATGCAATCTTCAACTAATTAAGCACAATCAGTTCAAAAGATGTCACCTGATTCATCAGCTTGTTTTGTAAATAAAGATTGATTTTAATCCCAGCACTGATAAAAATTACAGATGACACTTTACACGGGATAAGATTCTTTTCTCTTTCTCATATTGAAAGCAGCAACTCTTTCAAGATCTTTCCTTTTTCTGCTTCTTTTAATTTTTGTTTTGTATCTATTATATTGTGCGCCTGTGGGCAGGGATTAGCTTAATCTTTTAATATCCATACAGCGCTCAGAACATTGTAGGGACTTTATAAATAACAATAATAGCAACAACAACGCATCTGAAAATACTCTAACTTTTAGTTAATATACCGAAATTGCATTTGATTGCCTTTGACTCATAAGCTGCCCATTTGAAATAATTAAAATAATGCCTGCTTACTTCAGAACTCCTATCCCCACCCCTACCTCAGGTAAATGCATACAGTCATCAAGAACGGTTGTGATCAGGATGGCCATGGAGATATCACTCAAAAAAGAGGGGGAAGGAGAAAAAAAGAGAGGAGGAGGACACAGATTTGCACAAACTGGGCATACACTAATTTATCCACAGGGACCAATCTTTGTAAAGAAGTAATAGTATTTAAAGTAGAAAGAAAAATGACCTAGGTGATTTGAGCACCTGAAATCCAGTGACCTGTACACCTGTGATCAGGTGACCTACATGTACCTGCCTGCTCAATCTGTTGGCCAGATGTGAACTCTAGGCTCCCATCTGGTGTCCTGGGCATCAAAGGCCCTGTTTTGATTTTCTGAGCAGTCATGCCCCCATGACAGCATTTTGCAAACGAACAAACCCCAACAGCCACAGCACTCAGAACATGCATTCAAAATTCCAGATGTGCTTGCTGGTCTGCAAGCTGGAGATGGACACCTGAAAGGCCAACATATCTTCCGGGTTTATGCTTGGAGTGGGATTGTACTAGGCCACCCTTTCAAACGGAAGATGCTTTCGAGGAGAGAATGTTATGAAAAGAGGGATGCGCAGCTGCTAAGGAGCCGCTCACAAGAGACCAACACTACATTTTGAAATCTGCTTTACCAGCAACGGCTCCCCAGCTGGGGCACCGTGGAACTTCGGTGTCACGGCTGGAGGGAAGAAGGAAATGGAAGTAGAGAATCAGCACTCTTACAACAACTTGCAAATTCTTCAGCAGCCCAGTGGAGATTTCCAGTGAATACCACAGCAGTTAAAGCCATCAGTCTGTCACTTCAGCTCCCAGGGTTTGATTGCAATCCCAACTCCGTTAGCGGAAGGCAAAGGAAGGAAACCCATTGAACCGAAATATGGTGTTAAAGCTAGTTCTGACTTTCTGTTTATTTTTGTGTGTGCTTCCTGTGCTAAGGAATACCTTTAGTAAGCACAATTCTCCAAGTGTCATGCCTGATGTAGTTAAACAGCACAACCAGTGTTGAAGTGGGAGGTATCAGCCGGTTTGATTACAAGATTGACTTCAAGATTTGCAGAATGGCTTTAGTGGGAGAAAGAATGTAAGATAGGGAGAATCAAAAATAGCTCGATGAGGCCTCAGGCTATTCATTGGCCGTAGAATGCCATTTGATTTTGGGGAGGGAAAAAACCTGAACATTGAGGGAAAGTTGGAAAATGGAATTGAATGTTTAGTCCAACCAGCGGAAGAGCAGAGAAGAGTGGTCAAGGTGCTGGGTTAGCACTGCAAAGGCTGACGTTCAAATCTATCCTCAGCAGAGGCTCACCATGAGTGAGTCAGCTCAGCCAAACTCACGAAGTTGTGTTGTAGGGAAAAAACAAATTAGAAGGGGAAGTGCTAGGAATGCCATTTAAACTCTTAGAAGAGAAGTAGAATATAAATCTATCAAGCGAAACAAAACAGCTGGACTCTTGTTGTCCTCAATGTCTCTTAAACTAAATAGTCTGTTCCTGCCTTTTAGTTTCTCACAATACAGGTAGTCCTTGCTTAACTACCCTAATTGGGACCAGCAATTCCATTGCTAAACAAAGTGGTCATTAAGCAAAACATCACATGACTGCCCCACGTAGTGACGGCAGTGCCAGCAGTCCTGGCAGTCCTGGTTGCAATCGTTAAGCAAGTCACCCACGGTTGTTAAGTGAGACATCATGTGACTGCAACTTGTGACCTCCTGCTGACTTCCCCATTGACTTTGGTTGTTGGAAGCCGGCTGGGAAGGTCATAATTGATGATCACGTGATTGTGGGATGCTGTGACTGTCATAAATACATGACGGTTGCCAAGCACCCGAATCACGATCATGTGACCATGGGGATGTTGTGATGGTCATAACAGTTCAGCACCATTGTAATTGTGATCAGTTGCCAAACAAATGGTCATTAATCGAGGACTCCCTGTATTCCTTTCCCAGTGATAGAAGTCTCTGTTTTAATACCACCATCTTCTCAGGAGCTTTGAGAATTGATTTTAATTTTCTCTCAGTTACACTTCTGAACTGACTTTGGAAGAGGCGGACGATGCTACTACTGCTGCTTTCTATTCCACATCCTAGTAACATCATCCAGTAGCGTTTTCCAATCTGAAGGAACTCACATCACCTCTTGATGATGTGAGTTGAAATAGAAATATGGGAAGCCAGGGAAAGGGAAATATGGGAAGCCAGGGAAATATGGGAAGCCAGGGAAATATGATGTGAGTTGAAATAGAAATATGGGAAGCCAGGGAGGCTGCAGATGACTCACGAGATGAGTATGCAACGCATGAGAAGATCTTCATATGCATCCCTTGGCCATCTTAGCATTAAATAAGGGCAAGAACACCACATTCTATCCTTGAGAAATTCACTGAAATTTTCTTCTCCTTTGGAAGAAAATTGAATGAAAATTCTTGTGCATCACGTGGAATGAGAACTGGGAGAAATGAAGGCAGAAGAGTTTTTCTCTACTGCTGTGTTTTAAACTAGGCCCCAGTTTTATCTGTTTAGTCAACAACAGGCTTTATGTTATTACTTAAATAGCTGAGACTGCTTTCTTCTCTGGCCCTGTCAACTGTTCTCTCTGTTCTGCATCTGAAGTGGCCTGTAAATATGTCCTCTTCCCATAGCCACATACCATCTTTCCCTTCTCTTTCTCTTTCCTTCTGCTTTGGCGCTTGGGACAAAGCAAGGCTTCTTTCAAAGGAGCAAACTGGACATTGCCATCAACAGTTGCTGATCCTTTATTCCAGTGCCTCCAATCTTGGCTGCTCCAGGATATAACAGGATAAATTAATTGATACTGAACCATTTTAACCCAAGTGGCCTCATTCCCCCCCCCCCAAAAAAGCATTGGATCTTTTTTTAAAAAACTGAGTAATTGAAAGACTATTACAGTCATACAACAACCAAGTCTTCCAGTAATGGAAATAACCAGTGTCAAGACCCGTATAAACCAGATTGCCTTTACCAACTAGAGGTGAATGGATCAACTAGTGTCCAACTGGAAGTCCATTCTGTCCTGTTCCCCATTCCTCTTGATTTTTTTTTTTAAATCCATGTTTAAATTACCTGATCCTTCTCCACTGATTTTGGTTAATGTTTTTGGAGTCAAGAGCTCTGCTGCAAAATTTGGAGAATGATAGAATGGGAAGATAATTGGGTTCTGGCCCGCCATTGAGTCTGGGAACGGTGAATTCGATGAGTTTCCCTAAAAATAATGGCTGATTGAATTTCTTTGCTATCCTGGTCACCAACTTTGGAACATTAACAGGGATGTGCCAGAAGCTGAGGGCCACAACTCCCAAGCGAGAGGGTCTTATTTCTTATTTCAGAGAGCAATAAGACCACTTTCAAAATGTTGTGTCCTGTAATGGAGATGGCTAATGGACAAGAAGTGAACAAGGAGAGGAAAGATGAAGGCAAGGAGAGCATCTTGGCTCCATTCATTCCCTGGAAGAGAAAATGTGACCCTCAGAGAAAGCCACTTTCCCTTCATCAATACTCAGCTTCCCTTGGAAAACTCTTCTGTAGCTGCCCAAGCAAGCAGATGCTTTTTGTCATTTTAAGCACGGGGAAAACCTTTCAGAGGTTGGAGAGGGATTTTTTTCAAAGGGCAGTGACTTAGGCAGAAAGGAATGTAGGATGACCACCTACATGCTGCCAGACAGAGGGGAAATGCAACATCGCAAAAGAAGAGATGAAAAGTGCGCGTTTGCATTGGCCATTCTGCGCTCCAAAGGTAATGACGGGGAAGTGCTACAATCGTTTAAATAGAAATGCAACCCATCTCTCGCTAATTGGGAAGTCAGTGATAATTTAATACCCGTGCCATTCACTACTCTGTCCCAGTGCTAAGAGTTTAAGGGCGATTGCAGGAATCCTAGGGTCCCTTATGACTGGCTTTCTCTTTAAACTGAACTTAGATTGGATAACGTAATCACTGCAAGTTACGTCCAGGTAGAGGACTGAACTCTGTAAATACAGTCACATAATGGCCTTTAATTAGTGTGCATGGGAGGGGAGGAATCATCTCCACTCTTAATCTCTACATCAATATTTCTCAACCTTGGCAACTTGAAGATGTGTGGACTTCAGCATGGCTGGCTGGGGAATTCTGGGAGTTGAAGTCCACACATCTTCAAGCTGCCAAGGTTGAGAAACACAGTTGTACATATTGCAACAGGTCTTATTCTGCACAAAACCTACACATTTCCATTTCCCATTTAAACAAGTACTGTACTCTAAGAAGAAAAGCATCAATGTACAATGTAGATGTTTTGCTAATGGTCAAAAGAGGCTTTGATTATTGAATAGGTTGGTATGGGCATTTGCAGGAAGGGAAAATATGCCGTGTGCATGACTATAAGATTTCCCATTGCAAGAACAAAATCGTGGTGCTTGTGTGATTGTCATTGCATATGTATCACCATTTTGGCTGCATCAGTGCAGCTGGATCCAGATGCTACTTTGCGCAATGCTTCAGGAACATTTCAGAAGTAGTGCTTTGGAACATATAAGACACAAAAGAAGCACTCATTTTTAGACTTCTTTTTTCCTAGGCTTATGTGGCTGCCCTCTGCAGCTACTATGCATCTCTGGAAAAGATGCAGTTGCTTTAAATAGCTGCAGACAGTTGAAACATCTGCAGCTTTGCGTATTCCAAACCACCTTTTTGGAATTCACTCCCAACATTTCTCAGTCCTACTATTTAATTCCTTTTTCCCGTGCCCCACGTTAACTGTTATTTTGTTGCAAGACTGATGAAACCTAAAGGACGTCAATCCCACCATCTAAAAATGGGAGAACCTGCAAAAATCCGTCCTGTTTTACTGTCTGCATTAGTCAAGGAATATTCTGCATAGTAAAATATTGAAGCGAATTTTTCACAATCCATAGAAAAATTCAGAATCGTTTACATTTACATTACCTAACGTAGAGAAACTCTGCCTGCATCTTTACGTTGTTAGCTATGCAAATTAAGGAAATTGTCAGAGCTGAAAACGCCTTTTAAAAAAGAAAGTTACTCTATTTTCATTCTGTGGCCTGTTCCTTTCCCTGATGAAGAATCTGTCATGCAAATTTCCCTAATGCAAGTTCTTCTAAAAAAGGGAACTACTTCTGTTTGTATGCAATTTTTAGGCCTACTTTCTCAGACGTGTTGGACAGATGGTGATTTATTTATTTTTGGCGAAAGAGAAACACCAGTGTGGCTCATTTGGTGCAGCAGACTCTTGTCAGCTGGAATGGAACCTTCAAGTTTTCTCCCAACAGAAATTTTGGTGGAATTCCATGACATCCCTAATTTTACCCCTGGGCTTTTAATTCATGTCAAAGTTGGTATTAGCTTGGACAAATACCCACAGCCTGGTTTTATAGATTTGCCCTACAGCTTCAGCAGCTTCTTCAGAGGGTGACAGTTAGCCCCCTGCAAAGGCCATTGCTCTTGCTCAGAGGGAAGCCCCAGACATACAACTGCTTGGAGAGCTTAGTGGAGCGATCTCATCCATGGATAGATCACTTGGTATCTGGAATCTGTTCAATTATTGTAACTTGGAGACTAAACTCTGAAGGCAAAAGCAGGACAAGGACATCTTTGGGAGCTTTGCCATCAGAACTCACAGGAGCAGATGGGAACATTTGGAATGGATGGGGCCAGCTGGAACAGAAAACTACAGAAGGAGAGGCAGAGCAGTCCAACATAGCTTATAGAATGAAATCAAGGATACATAAAGGGATCTCCTTGTCATTCTTAAAAGATGCTTGGAAGCACCTCCTGGCAAAGCTGGTCAGGCATCTTCTGGGTCGTTCTGGAGATGAACAGGCAAAGCTGGCTGCCAGAACATGCCAGTTCCTTGCACTCTAGCTTAAAGGCTGGCGTACGTATCGTTGGGGAATGGCCGGACATGCTTTCTAGGGTGGGACGTTGATGCCGAGGAGTGGCCTCGTGCAAGTCAGATGCATTCTTTGCTTACTCAGCTTCCAGAGAGGAAGCCTTGCTACTCTTTTGCAGCCCAAACAGCCAAGAGTCTTGTAGCATCTTAAAGTTATGATTGCATGCTCTTTCATGGATCATAGTCTGCATCAGGATTCTCAGCATGCATCTAAGGAAACAGACTGTGACCTACAAAAGCTTTTGCAATAGTAACTTTGTTCATCTTTAAGGTGCCATTCTGGATTGTTTGCAGGGTGTGGTCAAAAATGGTGGCCCCAGCACACATAAAACACAGGTGGAGCTGTGGATCACATTGTTGTTGCCACCATCTTGACCTTTTTGACCATGCTCTGCAGATACTCCTGGTGCCATTAAAAGACTCATTCTCTTTACATTGTCTCTCTCATGTCTAATTCTAATTCTCATCTTTCCTCCAGGAAGGATAAAACACATACAAATTTCCCCTTTTTATTTTTATTTTTTTACTCTTCTATGAAGCAGCAGATAGGTTTAGTTTAAAGTCAAAGCCGCCAAGATTGTTGTGTGGTCTTCCCAGACTGAGGCCAATGCTATTGAATTAATTGTTTAAAGAAAGCGTATATCAACTTAATCACTCCCAGCACGGCTGGCTGGGGAATTCTGGGAGTTGGAGTCCACACATTTTAAAGTTGCCAAGATTGAGAAACACTGCCATAAAGTATGGTTAAATAAAAGTCAAGATGGCAGCCACAATGGTGTGATTGAAATTCCACCTGTTTTTTTTACATGTGTTGTGATGCAAATAAAAAACAGGCAGAGCTTCTTGGCTCTTTTAACAATGCCCTGTGGATACCCTTGTAAGGAAGCCAAGCTGCCTACCTTGGATCTGGCTCTGTGCTTGTGTTCCGAAGTGCCCGGGGGCACCCAGGGGCCCTCGAGAATTGGGAGTCGTCGGAGTGACTCTCATAGAGTGCCGAAGCCTTTCCAGGTCCCCATAACGATCTTGGAATTTTGTTTGCTCTTCCAGCTTCTGCCTGTGCCCTGAAAAAGGAAGGGAGGGAGGGATGAATAAACTAACATGCTCAGGGTCAACTCAGAGAGACCCCCTGACCCCAGGAAAGGTGCGTACAGAAAACTAAGCAATGCTCAGTCCACATTTTTCTGTGCCACTGAAACATAAATGTACTGTCCTTGTCCTGCTATCTGGAGATGAAGTTCTTTCTTCATTTAGTGGATGAACTTGTTTTGTCTACAAGCAGCTCAGTCTCCTTTGTGTTTCTCTACTGCCGTTTGTGAAGGAGATTAGGCTGAGCAATAGTCTCTAATTCAGTCACCATCTGAGAGTTTAATAGGTGGGTGTGGATTTGAACTCAGGTCTTTGCAGTCTGCTTCCAACACCCTAACCATGACACCACACTATGTCTCTTCATAGGGTGAAAGGAAGGGAGGGCCCGGGTCTCCTGGAGGCATCTAGTTAGCCACTACGGTTAAACACAACTAAGTTATCTGTTGAATGACTCCTAACTTCAACCAAGTTCTATTTTTGCTTCCCGCACTGTCTGCAACACCTGTATCCACTGCCAGATGCAGGGCGTGAAAGCTGTGTCTCTGGAAGTGTCCCAAACCAAAGGACTGTGGCCAAGAAGTCCCATCTGGCACTTGGCCACATAATTTGTGGTGAGGGGAATTCCCTCACAGGGGAATCCTTGCAGAACAGCGGCTTACATCTAGGCAGCCCAATTAACTTTGGGTAATAGCATTACAGGGCCATTCTGGTGTGGTGTCTAATGGTTTGGACTGGGAAGATCCATGCAAAAGTCCACCTCAACTGGGGAAGTTCTTTGGGTGACCCTGGACCAGTCCTTCTTTCTCAATCCAGCCTACTCCCAAGTCTATGGTTTGGGGGAAAACTGGAGGAGGGAGTATTAAGTATGCAGCTTTTCGCTCCTGCAGGAAAGATAGGGTGTATGTGTAACGATGAGTAAATAAATACACACATTCTCTTTATAGTTAAAAATTTGGTCCTCAAGCTCAAAGCCATGAGCACCATCTTACGTATGTATAACCACTCTTCTATTCTACCTCCCACCCACTCGAAGGAGGCAGAACAGGCAAAGAAGAAACTCCGTTGGATGCAACAGCCACGGGCTACTGAATTTCTCCCCTTGGCAGCCACAAGTCCCATTCAAAAGGGAGACCGCCACTATTTTCATATTCGGCCCCCCGTGACATCACAAGGCGAGCACATTGGCTCCCCTCGCCCCAACTTCCCAGTAAGAAGATCTGTATCGCTACTACATCAAATGGCTGAAATGTTTTCCATATGGAAGGATGGATGTGAATCTGATACTGCAAGCCGTAATAAAAAACATGCTGGTCCTTTGGGGCAATGTGGAGACATGGAGAATGCAACATCTGATGCTAGAAAGATATCTTTCAATGTGAGGAGGGAGAAAGCAGATCTCGATCTACTGTACTTTGTTCAATCTCCTGGAGATCTGTCATAGATTACAAAAGTTTCCTGACTTCCAGTTGCCTAACAAGAGCAATAACTAACCCCCCCCCATTTCATTTCCCCCCACATCCTTGCTACGTAGGATGCTTGAAGGGTGATTTTTTGTGGGAAAGGACTAAGGAGACCCCCCAGAAGCCAGCAAGATATTTTCTTTCCACAAACTCTGTGTTCCCCCTTTTCTTTCCCCTTTTCCACCTGAGTGGAATTTTAAAACAAAATATCAGGCGATATAATTACAGCGTATTATGGTGTTATACACTGAGCCTCTTACTCTGTTTTTAAAGAAACCCCAGAAGGAGTTGCCAACCCATTGCAGCCAAGTAGAAAATAAGTTTCTTGTAGGAATGTGCAAAGCTTTGGATCGGATGCCCAAAAGAGGTCTGGAGCGCATGGGGGTGTGAAGGTGGCGCTGGTCTGCATCTTGGTGGCAGGCTGGGGCTGGGGCTGTGCTCCCGCGCACTTGGAAGTGTCTTCTTTGAACTGAATCTGAAGTGCCGCGTAACCCTAGTTTCTTAATTTCCTCCCTGGTATTGTTTCCTGCACATTTTCTGCTAGCCTTTAAATCAGGCTGAAAAGTCTGACCCACTAAAAAAAAATCAATCAATCAATCAATCAATCAATCAATCAATTATATGTATGTATGTATGTACGTATGTATGTATGTATGTTATTTCCTATGAGCCTAATATATTGAGAGGTTTGAAAAGGTCTGACAAGAGGTTTTTATCAATCCAAATAATTCAAGAAGAAGCTGATTCTCCAGCATTCGAGAAGGATTGCCCTCCTCTAGAAAAACAGGGCTGTGCCAAGCAGGAGGAGGAGGAGAAAATGCCTAAGAAATTTCATAATGACAAACTGATCAAAAGACTTAGCTATCAACATCATAGATACAGAGGAAAAAGTAAAGTAAATACAGTAAAGTTTCTTCTGAAGAAGGAGGCTGTAGGCAGATCTGCTTCTTGTTACCACAACAAGCATATCCAGATTCATTAATACGGTAAATGAACGAAGACAATTAATTTCCTTAGCTCTCTGTGCATTTAATATATGGCAAAATCCCTTCCCCTCCCTCCCTCTTTCCCCTCCTTCCAATGGAAGTGGGCCAGAAAGAGGATGTCTGTCTCTTGACGGCTTCATCAACTGTCCACTCCTCCACAATCCTCAGGGGCTTCTAGGAAAAGTGCAGCCCCACCCAA